>NC_142570.1:12838863-13141893 GCF_041283825.1 Pyrus communis | reverse complement strand
ATTATGCATCTAGGACACTAAATGATGCTCAATTGAATTACTCAACCACTGAAAAAGAATTACTTGTTGTGGTATTTGCATTAGATAAGTTCCGATCCTACTTACTTGGTACTAAAGTTATTATTTTTACTGATCATGCAGCTCTCAAGTATTTGCTCACGAAAAAGGAGGCCAAGCCTAGACTAATTCGATGGATGTTGCTTCTACAAGAGTTTGACATTGAGATTCGGGATAAGAAGGGCGTGGAGAATGTGGTGGCTGACCACCTAAGTCGAATGGTGCATGAGGAAGCATCGCCAATTTCTGAAACCTTCCCCGATGAGCAATTAATGTCTATCCAGGTAAGTGAGCCTTGGTATGCAGATTTGGTGAACTTTTTAGTGTCTAAACATACCCCTAGCACACTTAATAGGAATCAACGTGATAAGCTTAAAAAGGATGCTAGGTTTTATGTTTGGGATGACCCATACCTTTGGAAATTTTGTCTCGATCAGATTGTAAGACGTTGTGTGAATGAATCTGAGTTTCAATCTATTTTAACATTCTGTCATTCATATGCATGTGGGGGACATTTTGGCACCCAACGCACTGCCCTTAAAGTCTTAGAATGTGGGTTTTATTGGCCAACCATTTTTAGGGATGCTAGGACATTTTGCCTTACATGTGATCGTTGTCAACGAATGGGTAATATAAGTGTTAAGGATCAAATGCCACAAAACCCTATACTTTCTGTTCAAATATTTGATGTGTGGGGCATTGATTTTATGGGTCCTTTTCCTTCCTCACATGGTTTTCTCTATATCTTGTTGGCGGTGGATTATGTTTCCAAATGGGTGGAAGCAAAAGCCACTCGTACTAACGATTCCAAAGTGGTTGCAGATTTTGTGAAGTCTAACATTTTTGCTAGGTTTGGAATGCCTCGAGTCCTTATAAGTGATGGAGGTTCACATTTTTGTAATCGCACAATCGAGGCACTGCTCAAGAAGTACAAAGTTACGCATAGGGTTTCGACACCCTATCATCCTCAAACAAGCGGGCAAGCTGAGGCGTCGAATCGCGAGATAAAACAGATTCTTGAGAAGACGGTTGGCCCATCAAGAAAAGATTGGAGCTTGAGGTTAGAGGATGCATTGTGGGCTTATAGGACCGCCTACAAAACACCCATAGGAATGTCCCCCTTTCGGCTTGTTTATGGCAAATCATGTCACTTACCTGTGGAGTTGGAGCACAAGGCTCATTGGGCCGTGAGGAAGTTCAACATGGATGTAGATGAGGCGGGAATTCATCGTAAGCTTCAATTGAATGAACTTGAGGAGATACGGAATGAAGCTTACGAGAATGCCCGAATTTACAAGGAAAAGACAAAGGCCTTTCATGACAAGATGATTCGCACCAAGTCCTTCTCTGTTGGACAGAAAATGTTGTTATTTAATTCTCGTCTTCGTCTATTTCCGGGTAAGTTACGTTCACGTTGGATTGGACCCTTTGTTATTACTAATGTTTTTCCTCATGGTGCAGTCCAAGTTCGTAGTTTCAAAACAGGTCAAGAGTTCAAGGTGAATGGGCATCGATTGAAGCCTTACTACGAGAGCTTTGTAGAACATGATGTGGAGGAGACTACCCACTATGTCGTGGGTTCCCATGAAGGTTGATCAATGTGGCATCGTCCGGCTGCAAGACGTAAAAGAAAGCGCTTCGTGGGAGGCAACCCATGCAATCACCAAGGAGAAGATGGAATCTACACTTCATACCCAGATTTGCGTCCCTAACCTCTTCTCTTTATTATTTACATTCTGCCATGTTTAGTGTGTTTAGTTGCTGTTTTTATGTTTACTTTTGTTTGGTGTGATTTTAAGCTTAAAACATTGAGGACAATGTTTGATTCAAGTGTGGGGGGGTAACTAATGTTTTTGATGCAAATTCGTGGGATTTTATCACCCATAACTTCCAATGTTGTTCCTTGCTGTTTTTAAGTGTTTTTAAGCTATTTTAGAGTGTTTTAGTGTGTGTTGACTTAAAAATCCGAAAATCCCCTAAAAATTTGAAAAATTGTTTTGAAAAACCCAAAAAGAGTTGTTTTTGTGTGTTTGTTTGTGTTGTAGGTTACCTTCCAACACAATGATGAGGATTTGGTTTTTAATTGCATGATGGTTAAAGAAAGTTACAAACATGGATGGACGTTGGATATACTCTTTGGTTTATGCTTGTTTGTAGTTATAGTTTACGAACTCACATGTAATCACAAAAGAAAAAATTAGTTTTTGTAACATGCTTGAAGGAAGGAACTTAAACAAACGCTACATCCCTGTGAGACTTGAGCCTAAACGTTATTTGGAGAGTTAAAATCTGTGCATTATTGTTTTCTAAAGTCGTTGCATGATCTCATTATTCTTTGCTTGGTTACTACTTAGAAGGCATTTCATCACTTAGTTCCAAATGCTAGAACTCATGCCCATTTCATTCAAAGCATGTTATTGAACTGCATAACACGTATTCAAGATGAAGTTGTGTAGTGACCACCACAAAAGCCAAATAGCCGTGTGCCTTTCACTCATTTTGTGTTTAAGTTAACCCCATTGAGCCGTGTTAGCCATGTTCTTTGTTAACCCATATCATCCTCACCTAGCCTAGATTAGGACCATCCGTACCCTTGTTCTTGAAGCATAGTAAGCATGATGGAAAATGAATTCCTTTTGATTAATATGTTGCAGAAAATAAGTGTGGGGGAAGGAGTATTTATGTAAGTTTATGTGCCATAGGCACGGCGAGAAAAGAAAAAAAAAAAAAAAAAAAAAAGTTGAAAAGAAGTGAAAAGAGTTCCAAAGTATTGTTTGTTGAAGTAAGGGCCCAAAACAATGAATTAGGCCCTAAGAGTTGTTTGAATCTCCCCTATTTGTCTAAAAGTTGTTTTCTGCGTTCTAAAGGGAATTCTAAGTGCCTAATTCATTACTTTGCTCACTATTGCTTTAAGAATGTTTGTTTCCTTTACCTTTCGTTGTTAGCCAATACCCCAAGCCCCGTTACAACCCTTGACTTCTATCTTGAGTGTTGTGCATTTCAATTGTAGAGTTTGAATTTGGTATGAGCATATGGTGTCAATGGTTCTCGCATCTAAGTAATAGCATTCCATTCATGAGATCATATCTAAACACGTTTAATTACTCCAGAAATTGCGTTCCTTGTTATAACATATGTGAGTACTAGTCTTTCATGTTTACATCAATCTTCTCACATATAACTAGTTTAGGGTGTGTAGTCAGAAAATCTGAGTGAAAATTGAGTGCATAACTAGTGAGGAATTGAGGGAATTCTCTAAGGCATGTTACTACATTCAAAATGTGTTTTAATTGATTAAATACGAACTAGTGAATGGTGACTATGATTAAGTATGTGCTCGAGGGGAAGGAAGACTAAAAGCTATGTGAGTAATGATCTTTGACATGTCATGTTTCATTGGAAATCCCTGAGGCAAACGTTGGAAGGTGTAGGTTGTGTTTTGTTCGTTTTGTCTAGTTTCGTGTTCTTTTGTTGTTTTGTTTTGCTCGAGGACTAGCAAAAGCTAAGTGTGGGGGAATTTGATAGGAGCATATTTAGGCAACTTAGTTGGTTTGTTCTTGTGCATTTACGTTGTTATTTCTTAGTTCTTTAAGTCTTTTAAGTTATTTTCGTATGTTTTCAGGTTCTAAGGGCTAAAGGAGCAAAGAAGTGCATTTTAGAGCCTTTTGGAGCACTTTTGGGCTAAGGATGGATAGCTTATGCTTGGAGCCAAAGTGTTGGACGAAATTGAAGGCCTTGTATGCACTTTAGGACATAAAACAAAGGGCCTAGCCCATTCTCTTCCCAAAAACCATCCTAACCCATGCATAACCTACCAATTCCAGCACCATCCACACCTTGCCGTGGCCTCCCCTTGCATTTCCAGCTTTCCCACTTCATCATTGCAGCACATTCTCTTCCATATTCCCTCTTTAATCCACATGCATCTTTAATCATTCACTCACATGCTTTCCCAACATATAATTCAACCACATGCACCCAAACAATCCTTTGCCATGCACTCCCATCCCATTTCCAGCTTTCACCCTTCATAAAACAATCAGCCACACTTCCACATGCATTCCCTCTTTAATCATTCCCTCCTAGCTGTCATTCACATGCTCTCCCATCCATTCTCTCCCTATAAAAACCAGTGATACACACTTCATTCATCACAAAACAATCCTAGGGCCGTGCATTTCATACCCATTCCAGTTTTTCCCCCTTAATTGCAGCCATTTTCTGCACCTTTTCTCTCCATTGCCGTGCTCTCCAACCACTCCCCATCCCTCCAAAACACTACCCTACCATCATAAATCCATTCCTCCATACAAATACCACCCCAAAACCTATCCTTAGACCTTGTGCCGCAACAAAGAGGAGGAGAAGAGGGCCTAAACTTTCATACAATTCAAGTTTGAGTTGTTGGAATTTTTAGGTGTTTTCCTTTCCTTGATTTCAATGGTTAAATTTACTTATCTTTGTCTTGTACGTATGAGGAACTAAACCCCCTTTGGCTAAGGGTGTATTCGAAACCATGATTATATATGTGAAATAAGTTGATTACTTCCAGTTATCGTTGCATAAGTCGTGAATACAATTTGCTTAACCATTTGATTTCGAACTTATTCTTGTATGTTGATTGAGAGTGCACGCTTAATTTCCATGCTTGAATTTGGTGCTAGGATATAAGTTTGTTTCACCTAATCGTTATGAATTTATATTCACAAGTAGTGAAGGTCGCTAGTCACGATCATGTTAAGTAGATTCCTGGCAAGAGTTTCATGCTTTTCATAGTTACAAATGCCTTGTCGATGCTTATGATTTCCAAAGAACGTAATGATTCTAACTTGTATCTTTATCATGTTGTTCATATAGAGAACTTGTTAGGAATAATTTGTTTGCGATGCATATTCATCCAATTCAATGATTCTAGGGAAATCTAAAGGTTAATTTAAGCGGACCTAATTAACTTGGAGTGTCGAGGTTCATAACTTATTGAATTGATAACTGGAAGTTGATTTACGTTGCATATATTCCATGCGTGGAGAAGAACCCCTTAGCTATTCCATCATCCATTGATTCATCACAATTTGTTTTACAATCTGTTTTCTTTATAATCTGTCCATTTAATTTAATCTCGTCCAAACACAATCCCCCCATATTTTGTTAAGTCTTAGTCATTATAATCTGTCTTATTTTGGTTTTTAAGTATTTGGAGTCACAAACACCTTTAAATTCGTCCAAATCTGCCTAGTTTACATTCTTGTTTTGTTTGTTTGATTTTCGTACAAAACCAAATCCCCAATTGTCTTAGAGTATCTAATTGGTTCAATTATGTTTTAGATTGTGTTTTTAGCTCATTTTGAGTCTTGTGAACTTGTTTCGAGTTTTCTTTAAGTGAGTTAAGTGTTTTAAAGGTTATTTTTATTTCTTTGAGTTAGTTTAAAGTGTTTAGCACCCCTAGTTAATCCCCGGTTAGAACGATCCCTACTTACATCATTACTACAATTGTCACAAATAGGGTTTAATTTGTGTGTCACATTCGTATCGCATCATCAGCCACCACGTTTTCACTTCCTTTCTTGTCCGGGATTTCGATATCTAACTCTTGAAGTAGAAGCATCCATCGAATAAGCCTTGGTTTGGCCTCCTTCTTGGTGAGTAAGTACTTCAACGCTGCATCATCAGTGTAAATTATAATTTTAGTACCAAGTAAATAAGAACGAAACTTATCTAAAGCAAAAACAACAGCAAGAAGTTCTTTTTCAGCTGTGGAGTATTTCAATTGGGCATCATTCAAGGTCCGGGATGCATAATAAATGACATGTGGCTGCTTGTTCTTCCTTTGGCCTAAAACAGCTCCTAATGCATAATCTGAGGCATCACACATAAGCTCAAAAGGAAGGCTCCAATCTGGTGGAACAATGATGGGGGTCGAAGTGAACATCTCTTTGAGGTGTTTGAAGGCCTTCTCACATTCCTCATCAAACTTGAATGGGACATCTTTTTGGAGAAGTTAGCAAAGGGGTTGGAAATCTTTGAAAAGTCCTTGATGAATCGCCTATAGAATCCTGCATGTCCAAGAAAAGAACGAACCTCTCTAACCGAAGTGGGAGAGGATAAGTAGTGTACAAGATCTATTTTTTATTTATCAACCTCAATACCCTTGGCCGAAATTATATGCCCTAGAACTATGCCTTGTTTTACCATGAAATGACATTTTTCCCAATTTAAAACAAGGTTAGTTTCAATGCATCGTTCCAAGATTAAAGTGAGATTATGTAAACAATCATCAAATGAATCACCAAATACACTAAAATCATCCATGAAAACTTCAATAATCTTCTCCACAAAATCTGAAAATATACTTACCATGCATCTTTGAAAAGTGGCAGGTACATTACATAAACCGAATGGCATGCGTCGATAGGCAAAAGTACCAAAGGGACACGTGAAAGTGGTCTTTTCTTGGTTATTGGGAGCTATGACAATTTGATTATATCCCGAATAACCATCAAGAAAACAATAAAAAGAATGACCAACTAACCTTTCAAGCATTTGATCAATGAACGGGGGAAGTGATCCTTCCTTGTGGTGGTGTTGAGCTTCCTATAATCAATGCAAACTCTCCAACATGTTTGGATATGTGTTGGCACAAGCTCATTCTAGGCATTCTTCACCACCGTCACTCCAGATTTCTTTGGCATAACTTGAACTGGTGAAACCCAACGGCTATCCTAGGATAAATTACTCCACAATCAAGTAATTTGATAATCTCTTTCTTCACAACTTCCATCATTGGAGGGTTGAGTCGACGTTGAGCCTCTCGAGTTGGTTTAGCCCTCTCCTCTAGAAGTATGTGATGCATGCATGTTGTAGCGCTAATTCCCTTAATGTCGGCCAAGGTCCATCCTATGGCTGTTTTGTGCTCTTTCAACACTCGAACCAATTTCTCCTCCTCCATTCCCGTGATTGATGAAGAAACAATGACAGGCAATGTTTCTTTGTCTTCCAAATAGACATACTTCAAATGACTTGGCAATGGTTTAAGTTCAAGAATGGGTGCCTGAATCACTGAAGGTAACAACTTGTTAGTAGAAACGAGAATTGAAATTGGGATTGGGGGCTTACTTTGATATTTTGGTGATGATTCAAGTGCAGCCACCATCTCGCTAACTTCATCATTATGCATGGCCAGATTGGGTTTTAAGCCAAATCCCTTGGCAATTGTTGTTTCAAGGAGATCTTTGTCCAACAAATCAAGAAAGTCATGCGCCAATGAATCAAATATATCAATAGAGAAACAAGAATGATCATCTTTAGATATTTAATAGTTTCAGAAAGATTGAAATCAATAACTTCCCCATCAAATTCCATTGTTAAAGTCCATTTGAGCACATCGATGTTGGTGTCGGCTGTTTTCATGAAAGGTCTCCAAAGTAGGATCGGCAATGGTGTAGAATGGGTTAAATCTTCCATGTCAAGCACGTAAAAGTCCGCTGGAAAGATCAATTTGTTAACTTGCACCAAAACATCTTCCAAAACTCTTTTTGGATAAGCATTAGAATGATCGGCCAATTGGACAATCACACCATCGTTTTTAAGATCTCCTAAGTTCATAGATGCATAAATTAAGTAAGTCATGACATTAATTGAAGCTCCTAAGTCTAGCATAGCATGTTCAAACTTAGTATTTCCAATAACACAAGGAATTGTAAAACTACCCGGATCTTTGCATTTAGGTGGCAGATTTCTTTGTAACACCGCATAAACATTCTCACTTACCTGGACCACCTCCTTGTTTGAAATCCTCTTGCTTGATTGCATCAAGGAGCGGGATATTGACTTCAACTTTACCAGAATGTCCTTCTCATTCTCTTCTTTCTTTGATTGCCTAAACCTGCTAGGAAATGGCACATTTAGTGGAATAGAACTAGAAAAATTCGAATTTGGACTTACCTTGGTGGTGTGGGACGGTTTTGGTGCACTAGGGGGTTGCGGCAAGGTTTGTTCCACCCTTACCATAGCTTTGTCCAATTCATCCTCTTCTTGTAGTAGCTTTTCCTCCTCTTCGCTTGTTTTGGACGGTTTTGGGGTGGTTCCAACCTCCTTACCACTTCTCAACAAGATTGCTTTGGCGGTTTCAAAACCTCCCTTCGGATTAACAGTTGTTGAATTAGGCAATTTACCTTCCTCTCTGAATTGGCCCATCAATTCCGCCATTTGCCGCATTTGCTTCTTCAATTCTCCCATCTCCTTGGCTTGATTTTGATAGCCCTGCGACAAGGTAGTTAGTAATTGAAGAACATTATCATTATTCATTAACAAACCTCAATTTGGTTGGGTAGGTTGTGATTGAGGTTGAGATTGTGTGAATGGCTTTTGATATATCCCAGGCGATGGTGGACGAAATCCTTCTCCATTGCCGTGACTTTGTTGAGGCTCCCTCCACTTGAAATTTAGGTGATCTCTCCATCCCGGATTGTATGTATTTGAGTATGGATCATAACTTTGCAGATTTTGGCCTTGAGAACCTATGGCATTGGCGTTTTCCCATCCTCCATTCTCTATCAATTGAGGATATAGATCATTGAGGTGCCCTTGCATAGAGCATACGCCACACACACTTGGTGTACTTCCTTGCACTTTGGATCCTTCAACAACCTGAGACACAAGCATAGTGAGATTAGCTAATTGAGATTGAATTTCAGAAATTGCACTTACCTCATTCACTTGTTGTTGCAGTGGAGTGTCTCTTTGTCCAACACCTTTGTATTGTTGTGCATTCAAGGCTCGATTTACAATTAAGACGTTGGCAACCATCGGTGTTTTGTCAACCAAAGCACCCTCTGCCGAGGCATCTAGCATTTGTCTCTTAATTGGAAGGAGTAATTCGTAGAAATACTGAATTAAAATTTCTTGCTTCATTTGATATTGAGGCCATAATGCAACTAGAGTCCTGAAATGTTCATAATATGCTGGAAAATACTCCCCTTGATTTTGTTGAATGCCACTAATTTTCTTCCTCAAAATAATCACTCTTGATTTTGATATTGAGGCCATAATGCAACTATAGACTCAAAACTAACTTAAAACACTCAAAACAGCAACAAACAATCAAAAAGACTCAATTTTAGACCTAACAAGTGATTTTGACGAAAATAAAACTTAACTTGACTCAAAAGACTAAAAGAAAACAGATTTTGACTTAAATAACAAGACTAAGGGCTAGTTTGGCATTGCTGTGCTTTGAAAAAAAGCTGTTTCTGCTGTGCTGTGAGAATAAGCAGCTGTGAAATAAAGCAGCAGAGTGTTTGGTAAACTTTTTTGTAAAAATGCGTTTGAAAAAAAAAAGCAGTATTAGAGTGTTTGGTAAACTTTTATGTAAAACAGATGTGAAAAAAAACTGGTTTTTCAAAGCTAGGTTTTGCAGCTTCTTGTTTTTGGCTTTTTTTCATACAAAACTGTGAAAAAAAGCTGAAGCTGAGTGTTTACCAAACACAAAAACAGCTCCCAACTTTTTTTGATAGCAATTTTTTTCAGAATCACCTCAGTACCAAACCAGGTCTAAATGAAAGGGGGATTGGTTTTGATGAAATTAAAACTTAAAACAGAAACTTTGCATAAAACACTTTGTAAAAACAAATTTGGGTGAATTAAATGGGTGAAAGGCTAGTTAGAGGGTCCTTCTCCACACATGATATATGCATACAAACCAATTTCCAGTTATTATTCCTTTAGACTATGAATGACAATGCCCCAAATTAACCATGAAAAGCAAAAATTAACTTTTAGATTTTCCTTAATTCATTGAATTGGATGGGATACGCATCACAACCAAATTATCCTTATCAAGTTCCCTAATTATGAAAACCATGATAGAAAATCATATCAAAGGTCATTAAGTTCTTTGAAAACCATAAGCATTGACAAGGCATTCGTAACTATGAAAAGCATGATACTCATACCAAAGATTTACTTAACACAATCATGGCTAGTGACTTCCACTACTTGTGAATATAAGTTCATAACGATTAGGTGAAACTCCCTTATACTCTAGCATCAAATTCATGCATGCAAATTAAGTGTCGACCCCCAATCAACATGCATAAACAAGCTTTGATAACTTCAGATAAGCAAATCACATTCAAGGCTTAAGAAACAATAACTGGATGTAATCAATTCATATAAAACATATAATCATGGCTTCGAATTCACCTCCAACTATAAAAAAAACTTAGTTCCACATGTTCATCATAAGTGAAAACCAAGTTAAAATAAACATTGAACTAAAACTAAGGATAGAAAGAACCAAGAAATGCTCCACACTTCAATGGCATGCACGGCACTCCCTTGGATGGCAGATTGTACAAGTCCTCTTCTCCTTCCTTCCTTGCTTGCAACACTATGGTGATGTGGTGTGAATTGTGATGTTTGATGGCTGATCGTATGAATGAATGAATGAGTGAATGGATGAATGGATGGTGCGGCAAACACTTGTATTTATAGGGCTAGGGAATACACAATTTTTGAAGGGAAAAGGATTGCACAATCCTAGGGAAAAAGGACTCAAGGTTCCACGGCAAAGACCAAGGAAGAAAGGGAAAAGGATTGCAGGTTCTAGAGCTTCTAGAAGAGGGAGAGGCGTCACATTTCTAGGGATTCTAGAAACAATGTGTTTTGTGGCAGAAACTGGATTTCTAGAAGGGATAAAGGGTGCGGCACCTAATTAGGAACAGATAGGGTGTTCTAGAAAGTGTATTTAGGGCAGATTTCTGGACCTAAAGGGACAAGAACACACGGCATAGGTGTAGGAGAGGGATTACAACTCCTAGACCTCCAAGGAATGGCATATATGCAGCACATAAGGGATTAGGCTACATGTATAACTAAACCCTTCTAAATAGCTAGAATTAAGGCACAAACTGATTTGGATAAGATAGGATAGGATAAGGTTGGTTAGGATAGGATAAGATAAGGTTGGATAATGTTCCTTATTTCTTGCTCCTTCCTTATCTTCTTTGCATTTGAACTTCTTTCTCCAGATTTGTGGCCTTTCCTAGTCTCTCTTGACTTCAAATTCGTCCATTCACTTTGCTCCATAGTTCAGCTATCCAATCCATGCCCAAAACTGCTCCAAATGGCTCAAAATGCACTTTCTTGCTCCTTTTGCCATGAGGACCTACAAACATACGAAAATATCTTAAAAGACTATAATAAGTAGTAATTAACTATCTAAATGCAAGGAAACAACATAACTAAGTAGCATAAATATGCTCCTATCACCCGGCCCGGGCCCCCACCATATCCTGGGCTCGACTCCACCGTAGCATGATATTGTCTACGTGCGAACTCGCTTAACTTCAGAGTTTCGATAAACTCCGAAGCCAATGAGCTCCTAAAAAGCCTCGTGCTAGGTAGAGATGAGAATATACATATATAGCTTACAGGATCCACTCCCCTGGGCGATGTAGGATGTTACAATGAACTTTGAGATGTGATTGATAATTGTTATAGGCGGCGATGATTCGTGATGTCTCGATTTTCGTGCTTGGGAGTCGTAGCGTAGACCTCAGGTGAGTCGGTCTTTTCATTTTATCGTATATAGATATGACTGATAATTCCATAAATGCTTTTAAATTGTCACATCCCGGCCCGGGCCCCCACCACATCCATGGCTCGAACTCGCTTAACTTCGGAGTTCCGATGGAACCCGAAGCTAGTGAGCTCCCAAAAAGCCTCGCGCTAGGTAGAGATGGGAATATACATATAAGGCTTACAGGATCCACAAATTATCACATCTCGGCCCAGGCTCCCACCACATCCTGGGCTCGACTCCACCGTAACACAATATTGTTCGCTTTGGGCCCCGACCACGCCCTCATGGTTTTGTTTATGGGAACTCACAAGAAAACTTCCTAGTGGATCACCCATCCTGGGATTGCTCTCGCGCGAACTCGCTTAACTTCGGAGTTCTGATGGAACCCGAAGCCAGTGAGCTCCCAAAAGGCCTCGTGCTAAGTAGGGATGAGAATATACATATAAGGATCATTCCCCTGGGCGATGTGGGATGTCACACGACGTCCTCGTCGGCACACTCGCACCACATGACAACCTGGCTCGACTCTACCGTAACACGGTATTGTCCGCTTTGGGCCCCGACCACGCCCTCACAGTTTTGTTTCTGGGAACTCACACGAGAACTTCCCAATGGGTCACCCATCCTGGGATTGCTCTCGCGCGAACTCGCTTAACTTCGGAATTCCAATGGAATCCGAAGCCAGTGAGCTCCTAAAAGGCCTCGTGCTAAGTGGAGATGGGAATATACATATAAGGCTTACAGGATCTACTCCTTTGGGCAATGTGGGATATTACAACCTTACTACTCAAATTTATTTTCAAAACTATTTTATTTTGTTTTCTTTAGGATAAATTAGAATTAGATGCCTCATTTTATATTTTTCTAAATTAAACATCTATTACTTTTCAACTTTTGATTAAAGTGCTTTTACTTTTAATTAAACTTTATATTCCAGGTATATTCTTAATTTAAGTATTTTATAAATTCTTTTAAATCCATTTCTATGTAAAAAAAAATGCACTAAATAATATTCATTAATTTATTGCTATTTTTATGGAATCTTATCCCTTCCTCAATTTAAGGATTCAATTATATCTACTGGGGTTCAAGATTAATTGGATGAAATATAATTTTTCCAATTTCTAACTCAACATTTTATATAGATTATAAAAAAACAAGAGTTCGTTTATAATTAAAATTGAGATGTAGACTAGAATGCCTAATTTCATGCAACTGAAAATAAATTCGAATTTTTTAACAACTACTTATAGTAGAAACGTGAACTAAGAGGTTTCACATTTTTATTTTTATTTAAAATGAGTCCTTATTCCAATAATTAATTATTAAGAGTTGACAAAATATTTTTTAGTGCAATGTTTTAATGTGAAAAGTTATCTTTTTTTTTTTTGGGTTGCACAACTTACACATAACGTACCATAAGTTTTGTACGTACCAATATAAGGATAATACAACGTACTAATAACTTGGTACGTACTAAATAAAGAATTGCATAACGTACCAAAAACAATGTTTTATAACATACCAAATGATTGGTATGTTATATTTAATATATCTGTTTGGTACATTATATTTAATATATGTGCATGTTATATTTCATAATTGTATGTTAATAGGATGTTTATGTGTTTTTAGAATTTAAACAACAAATTATTTGAATAAGAAAAATTCATTTTGAACAAATTATGATAAGATAAGATAGGATGTTTGTGGTGATTTTAGAATATTTGTGATATTATTTTCTAAACTAGTTGGTTAATTAAATACAATAAAAATCATAAATTTTAATTAAAAATTAGTAGAATAATGTTTGATCAAAAGTTCAAAAGTTGAAGATGTTTGATTAAAAAAATTCAAATTTGAGGCATTTATATCAAAATGCCCTTTTTCTTTACTTTCTCAATTTATTTAATTGTTTTTTCTAATTAAATTCGTTTTTAATATTTTAGGTCAAAAAATCAACATTTTCTAAACTTTGTTTTCAAATAATTAATTAAGATTTAGTTTTAACATAAATTATTCATTCAATCTCTGTGGAAAACAACCTTGGTTGAGCTACTATACTACGACCAGTGGCGAAGCCAGGATTTCTCGGGGGGAGAGGCAAACTTAAAAGAGTGAAAGGTTAAAGAAAAATGGCAACAACTACATCTTTTTATATAGTAATGTCTTCCATAATTAATCAATACAAACAAATTACAATTGTTGCCGACGAGGTTTCATGTCATGAAAACGTCGCATAATAAGCTCATTATCAATAAAAGTAAATACATCTCTCTCAATGCAAACAACCATGCTATCACTCAACCATTGATCTCCCACTTTGTTACACAATGGTGTTTTCACAATCTTCATAGCAGAAAAAGCTTTCTCCACTGAAGCGGTTGCAATCGGTAACAACAAAGCCAATGTAAGAAGCTTGTACACTAACATATAGCTTTCACACCTCCCAGTCTTTGCTAACTCTTTTGCAAGATCACTAATTCCTCTCAATGATGAAAACTCACTATGCATCTTCATATCATGAATGTAATTGTCAAGTTGAATTGGAAGATTCATGAGGTACATACGATCAAAATCTTGAGGATAAAGTTGGGCTAAACGAACAATATTTGCTTTGTGAAAAGATGCAAAATTATTCACCGGACTCAAACATGCCATACAAATAAGCAACTCGGTGTTTACCTCATTGAAGCGATCAGTCAATTCCTTTAGTTGCATATCAAGGACTTGAAAATAGAGATCCACACGATAGTAATCGAAGTTTGTGATTTTTGGAGTTTTACGCCTTGATTTTCTAGGTACAAAATTCAAATCCTCCATGTTAGGAATGATAATATCATGCTCCTCACAAAACTTTTCTACATCATGAAACAAGTCCCCAAAGTCATCATCTCTTAAGGATTCTAGTCTTTGCTTGCATACTTCCACTAATGCCATCGTATTCACAATATCTTGATCTTTCTTTTGCATTGCTTGTGATAACTCATTAGTAATTCCCAAAATAAGTCTCATTAAGAAAAAGTGAAACGAAAAATCAAAAGTTTGTATGTCTTTGAATAACCTAGTTGCTTCACCAAGATTATCTTGGTTGCGATCATTTTTAATCCATTCAACCACCTCCACCACGGCTTCAAACATAACAATAATACTAACTATAGTACCATAATGCGAGTTCCACCGTGTATCACATGGACACATGAGACTACTTTCTTGATTTAACCCTTTACCCGTTTCACGATTACCAAGATCAAGAGCTTTCTGAATTTGTTCTTGTTGTTTCTCTCTAAATGCATCACGACGCTTGCACGACGATCCAATAAGATTCACCAAACTACTAGCAATGATGAAGAAATTGGCAACATCCTCATTTTCCTTTGCCACGAATACAAGAGCTAGTTGGAGTTGGTGTGCAAATCAATGAATATAAAATGCTTGAGGGTATTTGTTCAAAATCTTTGTTTTAAGACCATTTAACTCACCTCTCATATTACTAGCTCCATCATAACCTTGTCCTCGTAACTTGAACATACTCAAATTTGTTGTAGCAAACAATCTCTCAATGGCCTCTTCAAGCAAGCTACTAGTTGTAGATGAGACATGTTGACACCCAAAAACTTTTCAATTGCTTCTCCTTTTTTGTTCACATAACGCAATACCACCGCCATTTGCTCTTTAGTGGAAGCATCACGTGATCCATCAACCAAGAGAGAAAAAAATGTACCTTCCATATCTTTAATGATTGCATTAATAGTTTCAATAGCACAAGCACGAACAAGATCCTTTTGAATATCGAAAGAAGTATACTTGAGATTCTTAGGAGCATTCTCAAACACAACATTCCTAAGTTTCTCATTATGATCAGCAAGAAATTGCATAAGCTCTATATAATTACCCCTATTACTTGATTTCAAAGATTCATCGTGCCCATGAAAAGCCAAACCCTGTCGCAACAACCATCTTGTGCAATCAAGTGCTCCACTTAGTAAAGTGTGATAATTAACGCGAGCTTTATCAGTTTGCTTGATCAAAAATGTTTCAATGTGTTGTTTTTGTCTCATCAAGTCTTTAGCTTGTTGCATAGCTTTATTATGAAGACTTCCAACACCTCACTCATGGACTCGAAAATTTTCGGGTCCTTTCCTCCAATTTGTAAACCCTTTTTCAGTGAAGACATCACTTCCACTACCACCCGCTTTATCAAAATCATATTTAAAAGATAGCAATAACGGCAAAATGCAACATCTTTTACTATACTATACTCCAACCACTTATATTTATCAAACCAACTTGTGATAAAACATTGATTGTTGCTAGCTTTCCTTGGCATGATGTGAGATTTAGGTTGACAAGGTTCATTTTGGAGGTAGTATCTATGAATTGCTTCGCGACAATTGAGTGGATAATCAAGCATTCGACGTCTCAGTCCAGGGTCTGCAGGAAGATTAGCTAATATTTCATCCAACTCAGTAACCTCACTTTGTTGTGGACTACCCGGAATACTCGAAGGAGGACTACTCAAAATATTTAAAGGTGGAGGAGGACTACCCGGAATATTTGAAGGAAGAGGAGGACTATCCGGAATATTTGGAGAATGATTTAAGCATTGTTTCTTATAATATTGTTCCATTACGTAACTGTATAACGAAAGAAAAAAAAAATATCTTAGACTCTTAATCCTAGAGTATACTACGAATTTAATTAATCAGTACCAACAATCATATGAATAATCAAAATTTAATTTTTATCCTAGAATAGACTACGAATGTAATTAATCAGTACCAACAGCAACAATGCATTTGAATGAGGGTTTTAGTTGGTTGAATTGGGGTTTATTATGTTAATGTAAATATGATGTAAAAGCCTTCACCATGTTCAGTTTTTTTTTTTTTCTTGCTAGACTGTGTGTGATTCAAGTTCCCATATCTATATATAATGTACCAATCCTTTTTTATGTACAAAAAAAAAAATCAATAATCATAGTATTCATATGAATAATCTATAATCAATAACCATATAATGTATAACCCTATAATCCTATATCAATTAAACAAAATTTTGTATTCAATAATCAATTAGGGTTTGAAATAAATTAAAATTAAAATTTTACCTGGAGCTGCTGGCGTGGCATCTCGACTCTGGACTGGACAGTGGTCTTGGTGGCCAACCAACGAAACGGGTAGGGTTTCTAGTGTTCCTGGGATTTGGGACAATTTTGAAAAGTTAAATCTGGGATTGGGAGGGTTTTGTCGTGTGGGGGAAAAGGGGATTAAAGGTTAGGTGGGGGATGGGATTTGTTATCTGGGAAAAAGGTGGGGGTTAATTAAAACGGGGTGGGATTGGGATGGGGATGGGGACCAGTGGTCCACCTTTCTTTTTTTTTTTTTTACCAGGCCCAAAACGACGTCGTTTTGGCCTGGATTTTAAAATTAAAAAAAAAAAAAACCTGCGTGCAGGGAGCTGCGCAGGCTTCTTTCAGAACCACCGCGCGGTGCTTCCTAGTTTCCAGCTGAACCAGGGCGGTTCAAGCGTCGCTCTTGCCTTTGTTTTCCAGCGAGCGGAGGGGCGGTCGCCCCCCTTCGCTCCTATGTAGCTTCGCCCTTGACTAGGACAACCTTGTACTCTAGCAAGTATTTTTAAGTGTTTTTATCCCTACTTTTGTAGGTGGTAAAATCTCTAAGGGGACACGAGGTGGGTCGAGGGAGGTGCTTGCTAGTTTGTCTATGAATGGTTAAGGATTCTTCAATTAGAGAAAAGCATGGTGTTTGGTTAATAGAATAGTTTATGTTTGGATTTCAGAACAAAGAATGCCATGTTTGGTGTTGGGATGGGTAAAATGACAGGTGTCATTTTTACAGTGTGCCACGTTATGAGGTATGTATCATTTTATTTTCACACAACTAATTACAAGTGCATGTTCAATTATATCGGTGAAATGTATGCTTATGTGCCAAGACATGGCCATCATGACTTTACATGATATATTTATCTACAATTTTAATAAAACGATACATACCTCACAACGTGGCACACTGTAAAAATAAAACGATACATACCTCACAACGTGGTTATCTACAATTGGTTCACTAACCATTTTATTAAGATGATCTACGCATTCAATGGATTATGCTAACTTGTCGACATTAGCAGCTCAACAAATCATGCTCTTGTCCTTTTATCGGTCATTCATTATTTATTGGTACCTAGTCACATAAAAGTTCATTTTAGATTTTCATAACTCCATGCTGCTAGGTGCTCAATTGGTGATGCATATCTAGGCAGGTTACATATAATTGTTTGAATTCTAGTTTTCTATTTGTAGAAGATCATGTGTTCCATGCTTCTTATTAAGCCAGTAACGCTGTGAATTGAACCCTGTGACTCCGATGCTTAGATTGGTGATGCTGGAAATTGGGAAGAAAAATTAACGTGCTGAAAGCTGCTTATGCAAACATTCCAATATGACATGCCAAGCAAACAAAGAAATTTGACAAACCCATGCTCTAGGGCTAAAACAAACTCATGTCAAGCAATGCAAAGAAAATGAAGACAACACATTAGCATCACGCAAGAACCCATCTCATAATCACTCGCTCATCTATTATCTATCGCTATGCTCTTAAGTTATGCCAAGTATAATTGAATTAGTGAGCTTTCCATTCAACATGCTAAGCACAACAATGAATTCACACTACATCAAGCAAGCATGCTACAATCATAACCACATGAAGATCTATACCAAGCTAAAATTTGCCAGCGCCGAAAAATGAGAGTTTGAGGCTCTGCCTCTAACTATCCGAAGAGTATAAGAAGATTCCTACAAGAAATGAAAAGATGTAGACAAGCAAATCATGTTGATCATGGTCGAAAACAGGCTTTTTAGACAAAATAGTCATTGAGATTTGCATAACCCCTCACTTTGGTCCCTTAGATTTGAAATCAATAGAAATAGTCCTTGAGATTGTCTACTATCAATCATTTTGGTCCTTCAGTAAAAAATTATGTTAAATAAGGATCAAAATGATAAAATTACCCCCTCAATATCATAAACAAGAGGCCAAAATTATTTGACAAAATTTGAGAGTATTTTTGTTATTTTATCCTTAATTTATGGAGATTTTCCACGAAATGACCAAAATGATTGATTGTGAACAAACTCATGGACTAATTCTATTAATTTCAAATCTGAGGAATCAAAATGAATAGTTATACAAATCTCAAGAACCATTTTCGCTAAAATGCCTAAAAAACATGCAATTTGGAGAAAGGACGAGCCATAGGATATGAATTAGACCTTGCCAAATTATTTCACACCGTTCGAGCAAATCAATTATGAGGCCGGCGCAATATTACCTCATAATCAAGCTAATCAAGCGCATTAGACTTTGGTACTGCAAACATACAGAGTACATGCCTCATGCTAAGGAAGAAGGAAAAAAAAAAAAAATATATATATATATATATATATATATATAACTGTTATTAGCACTTCAAAAATTTCATTCTACATTTCGTATTTTTCTTTGTAATTATAGAAAATTTAGAGTTCAAAATGAGATTTTAGGAGTGCAAATAACAGTTTCGTGTGTGTATATATATATATATATATATATATTAGTGCTAAAAGAGAGAGAGTACACGCCAAGCTAATCTTATGTTCACGGCTATCAAGGCAAAACAAGAATAACATACTTTTATGACAAGCTAAACCACTTTCGTGGTAGATTAATCGCAAACAAATTGAATCGACCATCAAAGACAGCCGTTTAGTCAACTAAAACTTCATTCAGCAGTGCCGGAAGCTTCCCCAAACAACTATAAGTCTCGTCATTTCATTCACATGCCCAGCACATATACACATGTCGGTTAATGACGTTTGTCATGTTGGTGTTCCCAGGTAGTTTTGTACACCCCTCGGTTGCGGCAGGAAATGAGGGTGCTGGTGTTTACTCCGATCCTGTTGGAAGTTGCTGCTGGAAACTTAGGCAGTAGTCCTACGGTGGTAGTTGTCTTTCCACAGACTGTGTTGCATGAGAATCAGCAGCCTAACCCACGGAAATGGCCTGAAATTACCATTATCTCTCTTGCATCAAAATTAGTACCCACATTGCTACTTTCCACTGACCACCAAGCCTACAATCCAACATTCTATTCCAAATCCACACTCACCTCATTGCCATAAAACATTTCCCTGAGCAACTATGCCAAGGCATCATGCCTTCCTTCATTGCCTTGGTGATTACATAAAAAACTATCATCGAACTAAAGCTCCGCATACTTTGCCCTTCCAACCGCTGTACATGTATCCGAGTTGCTTGCCATCACCATCATCTATCCAATTCTCATAAAGGAAATTCCATTGCACATCCCAAAATGTTCCAGGCATTGACAAGCACATAACAACTCCTTTTTCTAGCCGTTGAAGTATTAATTTACAGTACTAGCTTCAGTATAATCCTTTGCAAGAAACTAATATTTCATCGTGTATCCAACAAGAAGCCATAACCTTAATGTCAAGTCAGTGCTCAAATTACAACATGCCAAGCAAAACAAAAGAACAATATCTTCTTTTACATGTCATGCAAACCGTTTGAGCAAGCCAAAGCCAAGAAAAATAAATTAGGAAATCTCAAGCAAAAACTTAAAGCATGCTAAATCAACTTTCAAGTCATGCCTATGGAACATGCTAAGCAAGTTGCTTAATGGTTCAAGCATAATATATTCACCATGCCAAGCCAAAGACAAAATTACAGAGTGTCAAGCAAGCTCCGCAATGGTTCAAGCAATCCTCATGCAACATGCTAAGCTAAGAATGAGACATGATGAATTACAACATGTCATGAAAACCGTTCAACCCAAACAAATCAACCCAACCAAGTAGATCGTTTCTACACCTCATGACATCTATTCAAGTAAATTGCCAAGAACACTCCCCATTTACCATGGCAACTCCTATAAAGAGTCAGTGAGCAACCTTCGGAAAAACTTCCCATATAGCCTAAACTTGAGGCATTGCAAAATCCGATAGTTGTCACCATATTTCACAAACTACATAACCCATGCTTCCATTTCCAAAAGATATCACTTTTAGCGGAAACCACATTCAAAATTCTAAGCTTTTCTAAACACACTTTTGTTCCCACTCAATGTATATCTTAGTCCATATTTCATTTTCCGTGCCTATGTCTTGCTCCATTGCTCGGGTTTAGTCCCTGTAACCCGACCTTCGTCTATTGAAAAATCTAAAATGCACCAACTCTCATCTCAACGTTCTAACAATACATGCCATGCGACCCATTCAAGCCAAGCAAATAAAGGCTTCCAAACGAATCAAGCCAAGCATATCAAAGCAAAATCAAGCCAAGTACGGAAAGCTTCTAAAGCAATCGAGCCAATCAATGCCAAGCAAGTTAAGAAAAATCCACCCGTGTAACAAGATCTCTTACATGCGGCATGCAAGATGAGACAAAAAACCAGTTTTAATCAAAGTAAAAACAAAATGAAATTGCCAACTTGCCAAGCAAAGCCCAACAAGCAATTCGACGCCAAGAAAAAGTGGGGTAAACCTGCTAAAGCTAAGGGAAAAAAGGAAATAATCTATGATCACAACAAAGCCCAAGTTGCTATTTAAACGATGGAGAGTGTGCGTAACTCGCTGCCAGAAGGTTAAAAGTCATTCCTGCGGGCTGCTGTCGCTGCTAGACCTCAATCGCGTGACCTATGTCTACCCCAAGAGATGAGAAATCCTTAGACCTTATCTTCCACTGATTTCATTTCACTACCATGTGTTTGCATAATAAATCACATCCCTATCTTTAATGCATAAATTGCTCGTTATCCACATAGAGCAGGCTTATAAAATAATGTGCGATCAGGTTTATATATGCCATGCCATCAATTCATATGAGTTCCAATTTAGAGTGTATTAATTTCTTTTGCCAAGAAAGTGCATAAGCCTGCATAAATTGGTTCTCTACGCATACTTATCATGTCTAAGTGTCATTGAATAGTTAAGACTTAAGACTTGTATTACTCACTCTATAGATGATCACACATTTTTATTTCATGGTTTCACTCAGTGCTTACCATGCGCACTTAGTACGTAGTGTAGTGCACTCTTATGAACTGGTCAGTACATGAGTAACTTACATGCTAGAAGTTTGCTCATGAGACCAAATATATTGTGGTAAGCACTTAGTACGTAATGTAGTGCACTCTTATGAACTGGTCAGTGCATGAGTAACTTAGATGCTAGAAGTTTGCTCATGAGACCAAATATATTTGTTAATGCTCAAATATATCTTGTTAAGTTATGCTTGGAGCTAAACCTTGAACAGCTCGAGCACTAAGCCCACACTATATATTCTCCACTATAAACATACACATTTAATTACTGCCGGAATAAGAAAACAAGCAAGCTTCTCAATGCAATATGTGTAGAAACCCATGCTCAACAAGGCTAAACAAGTTAAATCAAACATGTAGTGCCAATAACAAGATCATGCTAATCGCGCGAAGTAGGAATGCATACCAAGCTATTAACTATGTGACTGAAATGCTTTCGAAATGCAGAAAAGAAAATCGTTTTTCCTGCACCAAATGGCTCGAGCAAGAGATTGAGTACTTCAAGCCATGCAAACATGCTGATTCAAGAATTCCTAGCATAGTCGATATTTCAACATACCTAGCAAGTCTGAAGTATTATCAGCCCCAAGCAATTCAAGAAATTCAAGCATTACAGTTGACTCAGGAAACCTCAATCAAAGTCAACAGAGCCCACACCCTTTACCTTTTAGGTTTGAGTTAGCTACCAAACACATGTTGATTGTTTACTATAACCATAGCTTCTGTAACATCCCACATCGACCAACGGAGAGGGGATGATGTGCCTTATATGTACATGCCCACCTCCATATAGCATGAGGCCTTCTGGGAGCTCACTAGCTTCGGATTCCATCGGAACTCCGAAGTTAAGCGAGTTCGGGCGAGAGCCTTCCCAGGATGGGTGACCAACTGGGAAGTTTTCGTGTGAGTTCCCAGAAACAAAATCATGAGGGTGTGGCCCAAAGCAGACAAGTGAGTTCCCAGAAACAAAATCATGAGGGTGTGGCCCAAAGCAGACAACATCGTGCTACGATGGAGTCGGGACTAGGATGTGATAGCTTCTCCGCCTAGATTTACTTGTTTTTTTGCCCTACTGTTTCCACTACATTTTTGCATGCTAAGCACCCTCATGCCTTCACATCCTAAAAAATACCATTTTTCATCAGAAACTTTATGCGAACACCTTTTCCACCAGCAACTTTATGTGAACATCCTTTCCACCAGCAACTTTATAGGAACACCATTTCCACCAACAACTTTATGCGAACACCATTTCCACTAGCAACTCTATGCAAACATCACTTCTACCAGTAATCACATTCAAAATCATAATTATGCTTTATCTAGGACAATTCGAACAAATTTTTACAATATCGACGCAAGCTTCCTCCATCACCAAAGCCATTGTTGAGACCCAAACTTCTTTTGTGGCCAAACCTAAAGAACTATAACCCGATCTTGACATGCCAAAGATTTTATGATGACCAAGCACATGATGAATGAAATTGTTATAACGTGAAAGTTCAACCGACTTATGCTAAAGTGTCATGCCTACAAGATGATACCGAGGTTAATAGACAATACCAAGCTATGAGCTATGCAAGTGAAAATATATGCCTAAACCATTTGAACAACATTCACGTGATTAAAAAATTATATCCAAGAGAGATAAGTTTTACATGTATCAGACACTCAGTTTTGGTGCAAGAAGCTTCCTTGCATCCATGCACTTATCCCATGCTTATTATTCCCCTTTCCTACCATGCCAATAAGCACTTGAATAACCATTTAGTGGGAACATGAAGCAATGCCATGTAGATGTCCATGTCAAGAGTGATAAAATTGAGGTTCCACCATAAAACCAATAGGCAATATAGGGAGTAGCTCAAGATTATATAATCTCATAGCAAGACATGTCCCTCACTGATGTGGGACAAACTTTTCCTCATATAATCAAATCTCAACACACCCCCGCACGTGTGGCCGATTTTCAAGCTACACATGGACAGCAAATGGGTGACGCGTGAGCACGTGTGGCCTTTGGACTTTTACACGAGGGACAACATGTTCTGATACCATGATAAAATTGAGGTTCCACTATAAAACCAATTGGCAATATGGAGAGTAGTTCAAGACCATATAATCCCATATCAAGACATGTCCCTCACCGATGTGGGACAAACTTTTCCTCACATAATCAAATCTCAACAAAGAGCAAGCTAAAAAGCACATGAAGAACTAATCATGCGAAGTTAACTACAATCAAGTGACCATGCCGAGCTAGTCATTATACCTTGACAAACCTTACTTGAAAAGCACTGTCAAACAATCAAGCTAGGCCTAGAGATCCGCAATTGCAGAGCATGCATGGGAACAACAAAAGACAACAATGACATACTAAATTATGAAGAAAGACACTCCTACTGCAAGAAGCACAAGCCTAATTTCATTAGAGAAATTTGTGCCCATACCTTCAAGCCTTAGTACTCGCCTAAACATGACAAGCATCAAGACCCTAAAATCCCTAGTAAGCATGCAAGCATAGGAAAAGTCAAAAGAAAATTCTGCAAAAATTCTTCTTCAATGAAGCAATAGGCGAAAATTTCCAAAGAGAAGACATGCCTATCTCTCATGGAAATCAACAAGGAGAAGTGGGAAAGAATAAGGATTTGTCATTAGGAAAGAAGAACATTAAACTACTAGCCTTCAACCAACAAGAACACCGAAAGTCCTTTTCAGGAAAATGAACTAAGCACGCATAACTATGAAAAAGATCATCCTGCTGTCGTCAGTTTGTACACAAGGGAAGGGAAAGAGTCCCATCAGGCAAAATGTGTTTTGAAGTTTTGGCCCAGGATTTTATTTTTTGGCCCAATCCAATTCTCTCATAACCTAAACAATCACGGAGGCTAATGTTGGGGCCCAACAATCTCACCTACAAGCCCAATCAGGTCTCAAAGCCCAATATTTACAAAAGCTTCACAAGCCAAGCTTAAATCCATGCATACAATGCAAAACAAAGAGTATGCAAATTTATGATCATGCCACACTAATAAAATAATAGTTTATTGGACGCCAATCTTATGCAAATCATGCATATTTATCGTGCCAAGCCGTATTGCAGTATTAATATATTAATATTATAACTTGAGTCACGCCAAGCATGTAACACGCTTAAATGAGCCTAAGCTACATAACGGGGCTTGCCGAGTGGTTCATGGAATTAGAATTGTGGAAGACTTTAGGTTGCTTGGGAGCACCAAAAGTCCAAGCTCATGATTTTGGATTCATGTGGGAAGGTTTGAGAGGGAACAAATCAAGTTTCCCCTTTCTCTTGCAAACCAACTAGGAACTTGGAAAACAACTAATGCCCAAAGTCGAGCTATCCAAATTAGAACCAAATCACAAGTTTACCTGAAGCCGCGCACCACATTACTAGAGAAAGAAGGAACTTTTCCTTTCCTTTCCCATCTTACACAGAAAAACAAGGAGAGAAAGCAGAGGCGAATGTTACCAAAGATGAAGTCGTATTGATTGACTTGGTGCAAGAAAGGTGTTGTGGGACTTGGTGCAGGAAAAGAGAAACTTTGGGCAGTATGCTCAAATAGGCTTCATGGGGCTCCTGGCCTCTGCAATGTTATACCAAAAGGGAAACCTGTAGCTGCAGCCATGGAAAGAGGAAGGGAAGACTTAGCAAATTTGGAGAATGAGAAAAAGCCAAGGGATTCTCCTAGCTAGAGCTTGGAAGGATCCATGCTTCTATATATAAAAGGCATCAATATGCTACAAAAGGAGAGACAATCACGTGGGGGGAAGGAGAACGACAAGGGTAGTAATGCACCAAGCAGAGCAAGCTTCTTCTAAGTGCAAGAAACCCTAATTCTTCAAAGATAAGCTTTTCTTTCATTCTAAACCTTCCAATAAGCTTCCTTACCTCTTGAAAAAACTACAAAACCATAGAACCAAGAACAACTTCTCTCTCTCTCTCTCTCTCTCTCTCTCTCTCTCTCTCTCTCTCACGCTAAATAAGTGGGATTTTGGCTTCGACACCATGCATCATTCAAGCAAGTCATAATTTATTATGATTACTCATTAATTCCCAATGTTTGTTAGTTTAACAAATACTCCTCAAAGCCACCGAAATCAAAAGGGAAACATTCGACTACTGAGGGAAGCACTTCGCCAGCGAAGGAAACATTCGACTAGCATGGGAAGCATTCACACTCATCGGAAGAGCTTCCATGGCTACGGGAAGAGCTTTCACGACTGCGGAAAGAGCTTCCACAGCTGTGGGAAGAACTTGAACTACCACAGGAAGCAACTCATCATCGTTGGAAGCACTCAACATAACACCAAACCAAGCATCCAAGAGCTGCTGGAAGAACAACAAAGCATTCCCTAGGACTTGCTTTTTCTTTGGGATGTTTTGGGCTTAGTCCTCGCTAGGTTAGACATGAGGTAGGTGAAGGTTTTGGCTCGCCTCTTAATAACAGAAGCGCATCATAGCCCTTCGGCACAAAAACCACCCAACATTTTTAAAGAAAGTTGAGCACTAATATGCTCTAGTACTACGAAAATTTTTATCAAACTAATTTGATAATATTAAAAATATTCTTAAAAGCACATATAATGTCTCTTAACTTTTTGAAATGGAACAACACTCACCATCCTCCCGTCTTAAATTCTCCTTTCACAAGGCAATTGAAATCTTGTTCAAGCAATCTTCACAAGAGGGTGTCTGACGAAATTTAACATACTATGTGTTTGATTTATTTATTTATTTTTATATGGTTTTGTAGTACCAAGATATTTTATAGAAACGATAAAGCACAATAACAAGTTTTTTCAGGATAAGCACGTGGCAGATTTTATATATATGATAACGGAAACATTTGTGAAACTATAACTATATCGTGTTTGATGCTTCTTTGACATTGTCTTTGAAATTAGAAGACAATAAAGCCGTTGCATTTCCCTCCTCACATTCCCCACTCACCTTATCTTTTCATTAGTTGTTTCTCTTTGCTTTCCCTCCAATCAATCCACCAGAAGAAAAAAAATGAATCCAAAATCAGATACCAAAAAACATCTGATCTTCATTTACTACTCAGCTCACTCAGTAACCAGAGAATTAGTGGCCTTGCTCAGTTCCAATGGCCACCAAATTAGGCTTCAATTTAACATCTCCAACCCCTTTTAATCCCTCTATTCAGAGACCCTTTGTGTCTGTTTCTTCTCCCTCCTCCACTAGGGTTGAGTCTTTTCAGATCAGTGGCAGACAGCTATGCCTCCGCCTCCGCCGCCGCCGCCTTTTGGTACTTCCGGCCAAGGCTACTGCTGACCAACAAGGTTAGGATCATATGTCCATCTAAGCTTCGAGTTTGATTTTTTTGTTGTAGCCGCTTTAATTGTAGTTCTGATTAATAGTAAATGAAAATGATCCATCATGTAAAGCAATATTCTAAACTACGGGAACGGAAATTAGAATGTAAGTGCAAAGGGTGATCACACTATTCTGGTGAACTGGCTTATCCATGATAAAGGGTGTACTAATTTATCAGCAAACAGATAGTATGTGGAAGATTCAATTTTTACTTCATTACATAGGTAGGGGCAGATTAGTAGGACCACTAACCTAGCCACCGCCATGAAAGAATATAATATAACAAGAATCTTCAATTTGAGATTTATTTTCTAAGTTTTAATGCAAAATGAATAAGGGACTTATTCATGACTCAGTCTTAAGTTATTTTAGCTTACACAATGGAGTGTGGACATTTTTTCCATATCAAGTTTTCTTGTACTATTTAATGAGTAATGTTATATAGATCACATTTATTAATCTCGTTTTTTATTGGTATGAGGGATCTTTTTTTTGTCAAATGATTGGTTTGTTAGATTAGATGTTAGATTAGAGAGCTGACGGGGTTTGAACATACGTAGTGGTGCAAAGGCAACACTTTTCTCCACCACTATGGTAGAGGGCCACTTGCGTACGAGGGATCCAATTGCATAATTTGATATCATGCGAGTCTTGTCCCTGTGAAAATTTTAATCAGCAATGTAGTCAATTCTTGTAAAAGTAGTAAGGAATTCTTGACGATATTGAGCTAGAACAACCTGTTTTTCCTGAATACCTCGATTCAACGCCAAAGAATTTCGTGCTGCTACTAGGGATGGGTTCGGTTTTTTGCCAAAATCGAAACCAAACCAAAATTTCAGTTCGGTTCAATTTTCTTTCGATTTTCTTCGGTTTGGTTTTTTTTTTCAGTTTGATTTTGTTCAGTTCGGTTCCTGTTATTTTTTATTTATAAAACCTGTTTTTTTATATGAATTTTTAGAGGAAAAAAAAAATTTGTATTGGTAGATTAATAATAAAAAAATGAAAAAAATAGGAAAGTAACTGTACATATACAAGATCATATATTTAGAAATAGGCTTGTATTGGTAGACTAATAATCTAATAATTCATCTCAATAAACTGACCATGCAACTACAAGTCTCAAACCATTCATGGCTTTTTTCCAATGAAGTTATCAATACAAGTCTCTGGCCTGCGACAGAAGTTTCACATAAAAAACAAAAACAATGACAAAGTCAGACCCAAAAAACAAATGAAGGTTCATAATAAACAAATAAAAGAAACAGGTGAAGGTGTCGTGTTGTTAAGGCTCAAATAATGTCGTGAGTCATTAAGTGTAAAGGGATTCAGTTCGGTTTTCGAACCTCTAAAACTGCAACCAAACCAATAAAGTTCAATTCGGTTTGGTTCGGTTCCTTTTTTTTTCGGTTTTGGTTTGATGGTCAGTTTGGTTTTTTTCGGTTTTCAGTTTTTAAACCCACCCCTAACCGCTACCATACCGTAGTCATCTTTACTTGGTGATAACTAAGTAAGTTTTTTTTTTTTTTTTTTTTTTTAATTTATACTCTTTGCATGGTTTGTTTTTGGAATACCTGCTGAGTCAATTCCGATGTCCTTTTTTCAGGCAAGGTCGAAAACGATGACGTTGTTGACAGTAAGATTCTGCCGTATTGCAGCATAGACAACAAAGCGAAAAAGTCTTTGGGTGAACTTGAACAAGATTTTCTTCAAGCTTTACAAGTAATTTTACACTACATTTTAATGTTTTACAGTACTATAGTGTTTTTCTATTGAACACACTATGATTCTATGGATGAAAAGATGCAAGAAAGTACTAGGTCTGGATCTCAACCAAGGTTCCGACTTAGTTCTTCGACCGCTTTCACAACTTATCCCGGTGGCATTTTGGTTACCTTCTTCAAGAAGTCAGCTAGTTTTTTATTAATTTGGATGGAACGTGTTAAAGGATGTTTGCATTTGAGATACTAACTGGTCTCTTCTTTTTTTTGCTCGTAAAGTCATTCTACTATGACGGAAAAGCTATTATGTCAAATGAGGAATTTGATAACCTCAAGGAAGAACTCATGTGGGAAGGCAGCAGCGTTGTCATGCTAAGTATGTACCGTTTCATTTGTTCAAAGAATGGGACTTGGCACCTCAATGTTTTGGGATTTCATAATGGTAATATTTCTAAGATTTATTTTCGGTTTCTGTTGTTTAATTTTACCATGCAGGTTCCGATGAACAGAAGTTTCTGGAAGCCTCAATGGCCTATGTGTCTGGCAAACCAATTTTGACAGATCAAGAGTACGATGAGCTGAAGCTGAGACTAAAGGTTAGTTTGTGCTGGTTTCATGTTTAGGCATGTAAAATATGATTAATGGTATACTTTCTTCTTGCCATCGGTCTATCGTTTCCATTTGCTTCAGTTGGTGAACATGATTTTTTTTCTTTTCCAGACAGAAGGGAGCGATATTGTTGTCGAGGGTCCAAGATGCAGTCTTCGTACTAGAAAGGTGCATAATGCTGAGTTTTACTCTTTCTCTATATATCCATCATATGAATTACCGTGTGTACATTTAATTTCGTGGTTTTATAAGTACTGCATTGTTTTAGATGGTTCCTATGCATCATGTGCCGCAAAATGTGAATGTAATTACTAAATATCAAAAGGATTATCTCTTTAAGAGAAAACATTTCTTCAGTTTTTTGTATTCGTGTGTTTGGTTATACATGTATGGATGAAAATCCATTACTTCAATACTGGATCTAAAGATTCTAAACGGGCAATTTCACTTGCTTGTTCCCCCAAACCTCCCTGCACTTCTGCAGATTGATTTACCATGTAAAAAGTTGTTTAAAGTTGTTATGTACTACTTGTTTTCAGTAAATTCTTATGTGTATTTGGATATTTAGCCGTCCTTTTTTCAACCTCTAATATAACTTTTTGGTGAGATTCCTTGCTAAAACTGAGTTGTGCTTGTATTGATTAACTTTCTCCCAACAGGTTTACAGTGACCTGTCTGTTGACTATTTGAAGATGCTCCTGCTAAATGTCCCTGCAACTGTTGTCGCGCTTGCAGCGTAAGTCAACTTCTTATATCATCAAGCATACGCTTGAAACTCACAAGCTGATGACATGCAATAGATTCTAGGCACTGTTATTACATGCTTGCTCCTTAACACGTAACCGAAATGTAGATCATTAAATCTGATGGCTCCAAAACCAACTGCTTAACCACTTCTCTTGTCACTGAAGTTCTCGTCAAGTTTTCGTAGATGATATTGAATCTACTAATTAACAAACATTTTTGTTTCCCCATCTGCTAGGTTCTTCTTTTTGGATGATCTGACCGGTTTCGAAATCACGTATCTTTTGGAGGTATATTGGTTTAACCACATGAACTTTTGGTTTCTGTACGTATCCATTTTATGCTCTTTCAAAAAAAACCTTTAGTAAATTCTTGGATTGCAGCTGCCGGAGCCATTCAGCTTCATTTTCACATGGGTTGCTGCTGTGCCTGTCATAGTTTATTTAGCTCAGGCACTCACAAAACTAATTATCAAGGATGTTTTGATCCTAAAGGTAGGTGTTTTGTCAAATGCTACCTTAATTTGTGGATACCATATTGCTTTTAACATTTCACGTTTATTTTTCTAGGGCCCTTGTCCAAACTGTGGTACAGAGAACTTGTCATTCTTTGGGAGCATACTTTCAGTTTCAAATGGTGGTTCTACCAACAACATCAAATGCTCAAAGTGAGTATAAAACTAATCACTGATTCTAGACAAAGCGTTGCAGTCAGTCATGCACACGTGAATGATTTCTGACTGTGTTTAGATACATGTTGACTCCACAGTGGAGCTCACTTGCACCAATAGTCAGAAATCATTCACGCATGTGCGAGAGCAACTGACGGTAGCATTTTTTTTTTTCTTTTTCTATCGACTTTCTTTGTTTTCCACTTGTGTGGTTTCATCTTTTGGACTTTACTTGGCTCCTTCATATAAGGAGTCATTCCTCCTTCATTGATAATGTGGCATCATTTCATTACAAAATCATAAAAATCCAAACCGTTCATTCTCTTTATCATTGTATAATGACTCATTTAATTTAGAAACTAGTTAGTTATTAGTATGAGTCAAAAAAGTTGGCGATTCACCATGAAGATGTTATTTGTTACTGTTGGTTTGTTCAACACATAAGAAAAAGAAAATTATTTCCAAATTGATTGATTTTTTTTAAGAGAGAATCTTTAGACAATGACAAAGACAATGAAATGGTTTGATTATAATGTTTGCACGGTGAAATGATGTTGATTATAATATTTGTACGGTAAAATAATGTAACGTCGTCGTTGAAAGAGGAATGGCCGGAGTCAAGCATTATACTTTTCTCTTGATTTGGATTCTGCGCTTCTTTGGACATGATTACAAAAGTTTTGCTTCCATTTAATTTTAACTGTGATGAGTAACATTTTACTGCAGCTGCGGAACTCCATTGGTGTATGATTCAAAGTCGCGCCTGATCACGTTGCCGGAAGGAAGCAATGCTTGACTAGAATTTGTGCCAAGTTTTTTCTTGTGCTGAAGAAGAAGAAGAAGAATATGTACTTTTTTTGGTTTCGTGAGGTCTCTCTGGAACATCTCAACAGTTGACTGTGAATATGAATACAAGGAAAGAGGAAGATGATATCATATGATCAGACGGTTCAGTTTTACTCTTGTGCCCTACATAAGCCTGTAGGTCGGAAACACAGTTGCCGGTGCGCGAAACTTAGAATAATAACTCAAATTCTAACGGCCTCCAGAAAAATGAGAATCACATCAAACCCTAATCGCGACAAAACATGTGACGCGCTCCTTCCCACTCGATCCATCCGAAATGCCGCCTCCGAAGAACCATCAGTGCTAATGCTACAGCCATCTTCTCTATAGGATCGCCACGTCCAAATAATCTCCCATCTACACAAAATGATAAGATGTGAGACCACCCCCTTTTTGGGTCAAACCCAATAGAGTTTGACATAAAATTTCAGTTTACCAGAAAGTTCAGATCATTCAGTGCCTTGCTTTCATCCACTTGTCTCCCGTTTCCATGAGAATTCCTCATCCCAACCTTAGAAACCAAGATATACACGATTTTAAAAATAAATAAATAAAAAAGGAGAGGGGCAAAAGTAGTTCTCAATTGTATGTGCATGAGTACTTCTCGATTGTGTATGTACCTAAGCTTAATTGTTTCGTTTCCCACCTCGCTAAATGCTGGAAAACGAGTAAATATCATACTGCATACGCACCCGTAGACTACCTCCAAATGTAATGGAAGATAAATTTCAAAATAAAAAGAAAAACGAGGGGACAACAAAACCAACTGGAAAGAATTTATCGGGATCTGATCAGTATGAGAAATAGTAAGGAATTTTCTAAAACAGCAAGTTTTAAACTAATAATTGCATACAACAGTTGAAATACAATTTCACATGTTTTTACCGCAAAGAGGTGAAAACACACAAAGGAATATCGCTTTTCCTATTGAGAGGATTTATTATTTTGACTTGAATGAGCATAATTTTGAGTTGAAGCACAAAAGAGGACTCATTTATCCGTAGAGTGGATCATAAAGAAATTGGTTCTTGGGTAATCTATCTCATCTTGATACGTGGATTTGAAGATCTACAATTGAAGGTAGCAAGTACCTGTTTCACCACAAAGCGACTGTGGTAGCAATTGAAGGTAACAATTAATACCAAAACTGCAAAAAAAATAACCTGTAGAAAACAAAACACTGGGGTTGCACATACCTTAGTGAAAACCCGAAGGAGCAGAGGGCAAGTCTGCATTGCATACAAAAACAAACAAAGCCTTTCATAAATATATCATATAAACCAGCAAAAAAAAAATTAATAATAAATTAAAAATTTGAAAAATACAGAAACCGTAAAGAAGTAACTAGCAGAGCTGAAAGTTAAAGAGAGTACCTTTTCGCGGTCGATGGGTTCGGAGTGGGGGCGAGGTGGCGGGGGCGGCGGACCCCCTGGAATGAGGCGGGGGAGGAGGAGGGAGTTGTCTTCAGGGTGGACCTCGGGTCTGGGGCCCCGGCCCGCCCATTTTTCGTCTAAGTTTCTCTCTTCTCCATCGTTGAAGTCCCAGCTTGAGAACGATTTCGGGTTTTTAGGTCGGGTTTTGGAGTTGATGTTATAGAAATTTACCATCCAGAAATTTTTCATTATGATCGGGACACAAATGGCACATCATATGTTTTTATATAAATAATGAAAATTTTTATTTTTTAAGTTATTAACTTTGTAACGCACATATCTCACAATTTGTATAGTCACACGTGATGTACCACCCGTATATCGGTCACAAAAAATTTCTCTTTAAGATGAACTCCAATTTAATTATCATATGAAAGAAAATTAAGTCTCTAAATTATTTTTTAAGAAAAATCAATCTTTGAATTATAAAAAGAAAATTTTATTTAAACACATATAACCTTTTACTACATCCAATTTAAATTTTAAATATTAATTGTCTATTTTACCTTATTGTGTAATTACTACTAAGAACGAAATGAAATTAATAATAAAATTCAAATATATCAATAAACTCACACACTATAATTAAATCCTAGTATCACCCTTTATTTATCTTATGTTCATTCCAACTAAAACTCTAATAGCTCAACTAATACTTGCACCATTCACCAAATTCATCAATTGCCATGTGCACATGAGATTGCAGAAATATAGAAGGATTGGTAAGCCAATCCCACTTGAGGCTCTTCATCCACATTGGAAAAAATTGGATTTTATCAATTTGCCAAATAGTAGTAAACAACCAATTCCTCCGGAAAAGTCACGAGTAAAGAGACACTTCTGCAAGTCTCATGATAGGGAATTTACCACAACGTAAACGGGCTAAAAACTCCTATAATACTTGCAAGAATGACAAGATTATTGTAGTATAAATGGATCTCGCAAGGTCGTCATCCACAGGGATTATTAAAAATCGAAGCAAACCAAATTCCAATTAATTATTGTAAAGCATAAAGTTGAGATGATTGATTTTTATAACATAATTTAATAAAAAGAATTTAATTAATAAAAGAAACTAATATGCAATATTAAAGATGAAGAAAAAGGAAACAGTTTTGTAGAAATCAAATTAAAGAAAGCACTAGGGTTCCACCATCACCTAGCAATCCTATGTATTTTTACTAATTACTTATGATCTACACATGCCACTTTGAAAATTAGGTCTTCCTAATTTATATTCTACTTGGAACCTCCAACATATAACGTATACCTAACATACAACCCGTCCAGACATTTGGATCAAATCTGAACATGAAAGACTCATTATGCTCTATGAAAACCCTTTGAAAAACCATGCAACCCCTAAGACGTGGTGTTCATCTTAAGCGAAATTACAATTATTAACCACATGAAGCCAGCACCAATTTCAAGGAACCTTCTAACCAAAATTGCATCAAATTACTTTTCTAAAAATCCTAATGGTGATCAGGCATTAAGACAATTAGATAGTTTTAATCACAGTGATTAGTAATTCAAAATGCACATGCAATCAATCATAAGCAATTAAATAAAAATCACATATTCATGCTACGGCTCAAGGCATCGCCCTAGCAAAAGGAATTAGTTACGCATATTCATAATTGAAATCATATAAAATATTATTAAGAATAAAAGGAATGAAAACACCTTAGAGTAGAAAATTTCCAAGAACCCTAGCAAAGTTCTTTGTCTCCGAAGTTGAATAATAATAAGTGTAGAAAAGACTAAGAACGGCAAAGCAATACATTTGCTAAGCCATAGCACAAACCCTAAAAACAAGGTGCTTTATTCTAACTAGGAAACTAAATAATAATAAAATATCTTAGAAAATAAAGTTCTAATTAAACTAGGAGAATCTACATAGAAAATGTCCAGCCATATTTTAGCCTCAAATCTCCTCCAAATCCAGCCCATAATAGCTTTTTTTGAAGATCAGGACGTTTTGAACACATCTTCTGAAGGCCATGAACCCATCTGAGGTCATCTTAGGCTCCAAAAACTCAAGTCAAGCCCAAAACGTCACTATTCTAGCATTGCACATTGCTCCTTTATTTTATTGCCAGAAAATCATCGTTTGGTAGAAAAATCTGATATTTTGATACAAACAAGCTAAGTGACTCACGATCGTCCTCCAACTAGAATTACTTCAAAATTCGTCCATTTGACCATGTTTTTCTCCAGAAGAAGTCGAAAGTCCTATATTGGAAATACAATTCAAAGTATCAAAATTCTTCCAAAATATTAACCAAAATATACTAAGAATAGCGTTAAATATATAATATAAAATATACTCATCATCTCATAATTGGAAAATTTCCAAGGAGAAATACCAATGTTCTTAGATTATAAACTTACTTGCTCGTTGATAACTAGAAGGGGATTAATTGTTTGATTTATTGCTTATGTGCATCAGAAGAAGAAAAAAAAAAAAAAAAAAAAGCAAATGTCTGGGTCTGGTAGCAAAAAGAAAAAAAGCAGTACAGAAATCCTAGTCATATACGACATATGCAACTATTGAGCTCACGGTGGGAGGGGGGAGTCAAAAGGTGCATCTTCGAAGGAAAAACAAATTACTTAGAGATGTTATTTTATAAAGAGGATAGGTGTAAAAAATAATTTTACACTTTGAATTGGATTTGAAAGGGTAGTTTAGGTAATAAATTTGGGTTTAAAGAGATCCTAATTCTTTAACAAAAAACAATATGGGTGAAGATAGTAAGTTAAAGGCGCGTTTACTAATCCGTAATCAAATTGAGAGGAATTGAATTGAGTAGGAATTGGATTGAGGAGGAATTGGAATGAGGTGGAGTCAAAATCGGATTCCTATTGAAACTGTTTACTTAAATGTTCTGGAATTGGATTCGAAATGACACTAATTTCATAAAGCTGTTTACTAATTTAGCAGAATCAGAATATAAACCAGTATGATTACTAAAATGCACTTGTCCCAAATCAAATATTTTATATACTTTTTTTAATAAAATTTGATATAATATATAATAGTAAGAAAAAAAATTATTTAAATTTTAACAATTCCCGTGTTTGTTATTTTTAATAAAACTTGAGTTCTGTTTACTTTTTTTTTTTTTCACTTTTTACTATTTAAAGAGTAAAAAACGCATTTAACAAAAAAAGTTAAAAACCCAACAACAAAAATAACAGGAGTTGGGAAAGGTTCTGGAACCTTCACGGTTCCACTTCCACCATAACCTTTTTTACTCTCCCCCCTTTGCCTCCTCAATTGATTTTTGCGATCATCTCCTGACCTTGTTCTATCGGCTTGAAAATCTCCTTTTGTCGGGTCATCGAGTTGTAAACGATGAACTCCTTGTTGGCAACCATTCTTGGATCATCTCAGTGTGCAAATCATAAGGTTTGCTTTTATCTATATACTCCTCTGCATCTGTCTCTCCACAACTAGAATGGAATCTGTGACTGTCCAAAGTTTGTTGGTAGAACTGTTGGGGTTGATTGGTGGTGGGTCTTGGCAGTATAGGAGGTGGTGCGGTGGTGTGAGTTGATTAAGGGGGGGGATGAGTGTGCTTTTCATGTTTGAACCGTGATGAAAAGGGGCAGGGTAATTTCAGTAGAGAAGTCTAATTCTAGAAGTTGGCTTTCTTTCGGAATTCAAATACCTCTTCCAAGTTGGTAATTGGATTCCGACAATATTAGGAATCTGATTACTAAGTTTAGGTGGAGCCCACAAATAATTTCATTCCCAAAATTTAGTAAACGCCGGAATCAGTTGGGGAAGAATTCAATTCCGTTTCTTCTACCTCCATTCCGATTTCGTAAACAGGCCATGAGTGTAATAAGAGGTTACATGGGTTCAAATGTAAATTACATTTTAACCCCTCAAGTTTGGACAAAATTACAACCTCATACAACATCATTAAAACATTTCAATTCCATACTATCATTTAATTTCAATATCATACGTTATGTTAAAAAAATCTGTTAACTCAACCGTTAAGTGATGATGTGGCACATATGGATTAATAAAAAATAATTAATTAATAAAAAACACATTAGGCCCCACCACCCATCCATCCACACCTTGTATCATTCCCATCTATTCGTCCCCTTCGTTCGTCCTCTCCCTTCACCACCAAAACTCAACTTCCCCCTCTGTTTTTTCCCTCTCCGTTTGCCCCCTCCCTTCACCACCAAAACCACATCTACATACTAATTCCTTCCCCTTCCATCCGTCCCCCTGCCTTCGACCCCAAAACCACATATGCACCCTTGTCCTCTAATCCAAAACCCTCGAAATCACACCCAATTCTCTGCAATTCAATCTTCTCTCTGTGATTCAAGCTCGTAAAAACCCTAATTTCAACTACCCCAACTTGAAGCTTCCCATTATCTCTCTACGATTCAAGCTAAAAACACTAATCTTCTCTCACTGCGATTCAAGCTCATAACAACCCAAATTGCAATAAACCCTCTTCCGTTCTCGTATGGAGCAACTAGGGAAGCTTAGTCATCTGGGTCGAGTTCTCCACGTTGCTCAAGGCAGTGAGAGATCTGGGAGTGGATTGGAGCCTCGTCGCAATGGGGGTTCGTGGGTCAGGTCGAACTCGAGCAATGACGAGTTTAAAAGGTGGTCCAGTTCAAATAAGGGGAAAAGTCACTGTGGGTCGGGTCAAACTCAAGCAATGCCGGATTTAAAGGGTGGTCCGGTTCGAATAAAGGGAAGAGTCATTGGACTCGTAAAGCAAGAGCTGTAATAACTAGGACAGTTGGGTCGGCATTGGCATCAGAGGTGGGATGCTGCAGAAGTTGGCGTAGGTGGTGGTGGTGGGCTGATGGGAAAGAAGGATGTTTTTAATATATTTATATTCTGTTTTTTAATTTATGTAGTGGGGCCAACTATGTTTTATTAGTATTAATTAATTGTTTTCAATTTGTTTTTTTAGCCACATAAGCACAAATGTGGATTCATATGTGCTACGTCATCACTTAACGGTTAAGCTAACATATTTTTTAACGGAACGTCAGATATTGAAATTAAATGATAGTAAATGTATGAAATTGAAATGTTTTAAAGATGTTGTATGAGGTTGTAATTTTGCCCAAACTTGAGGGGGTAAAATGTAATTTACCCTAAAACTTTCCATTACAAAAATTTGCCAATTACATCTCTAATATTATATTTGAAGCTACTATATTCAATTTTCCGTCAATTTAAGTCATGTTAATTGCATATGATACACATTGGAGGGTAGATTGGTAATTTTCTATAACGAAATAGTTTATGAAGTTAACTTTGGAGGGTAAATGAGACGTTAGATTCGCAACCTACATGAAATGCTTAGGGCTTATAGGCAAGATAGTGACAGTATTATACTCTAAAGTGTGTCAAGTGAATTGCTAATAGTAGGGATGCTATTAGCAATTTTTAATGAATTCAGGGACCAGATTTTCACTAAAATAATAGTTTAGGAACTAAATTGGCACTTCATCCTAGAAATTTATCATGTACTGAAACTTGATTAATTTTGCAGGTTATGGGTCATGACAATTAATAGGTACGGCATACAAGTACCAAAGTATAAGTCGTAAAAAAAAATTAAAAAAAAAAAAACTAACAAAGTGGTGGAGAATTCACAAATCACTGGCAAAAGTCACTTTGTTTGTACTTCACACCATTTGCTGTAAATACGCGTGGAGGGCTCATTTGTAAATATACCAATTCTCACTATCTCCATGAGAGATCAAGAAGCTATGTTAAGGCTAGAAAAAAGAGAGAAAATTAGAGAATTATTTTTGTATTCCTATTATTTCAGATAAGAATGTAAACTTCTCCTGCTGCTCCGAGAACGTACGCATACTTGTCGAACATCGTAAATATTTTGCCTTATTTACTTTAAATAACACTACACATATATCGTCTATTTCACAACACCTTATCAGCACGACAAGCTCTTGTGTCGGTAAAAACTATGGGATCATGATTTTCTAGGCCCATGACACATGGCACCTTGGGTGGCAAGAAGGATCGGAATACCATAGCAAGTGAAGTTCAGATGATTAGATTAGTCAAGCTTCCTAGTTAGGATCTATAATACCCTGAAAATTTAAAAATGTATGAATATGTGGAGTAAATTGAGAATAAATAGATTTATGGTTATGAAAATTTGATTAGAGAAATTTTAGAATTTTGTTTTCAAGAATTTATATTGATTTATTTGAATTTAGATTTTAATTAAACTAGTTACAAAGTTTGAAATTTGGAAATTAGTTATTTAAAATCCGTAAACCTTTCGAGGTCATAATTTATATTTTCGAATAAAGCTCGACCCTACGAGCGTGTAGGCGAAAACCGTTCGACAAACGGAGTTATAACGAATGAATTATTAACGTTTAAAGTTAAGGACATTTTAGTAATTTTACTTTAATCTAGAAGGCTCCAGATTTTCTGGTGTAATGAGTTGTGCCACATGTGTGGCTGGGGGATGAAAGGAAAAGAAGAGGAATGAGATAGATGAATGGCTGAGATGAAAAAGAGAGAAGAGAACGGAGAGAAAAGGGTGGGAAACTGCCTAATCAGGGAATGAGCAAGGAGGAAAAGGAGGAAGATCCGGGCGACCCGTTTCCCTATCGCAACCCCGTATAATTTATGGTGAAATTCATCAATTTCCTGAAGAATTGAGATGATTTACCACCATCAATCCTCACGTCGTTACTCCCTCTGCAATTTTCCACCAAAAATGGAGCTGATTTGGTCTTGTTTCACGACAAACTTGTGCCGTGGGTGTCCCGAAGCCACGACATCGATTTCACCGTGTCTGTGCATTCCGTCATGGACCACCATCATCAGTTCACTCACCTTGAACTCAGTAACAAATCCCAACCAAGATTTAAGGCGTCGGAGCTCAAAAAATGTCGAATTGAAAGGAACTCATGTCGAGGGTTTCTGGTGATCCGTTCCAGATTTCAAGTGTTTCCTGGCTGAACTGGACTTTGGCCCAGGTATGAAAGTTATTCCTCTTGTTGCACTCTACAACCCTGTAAAATTTGGTAAATTTTAGTGATCGTCAGAATTTGGGGTTCCCACTCGCCAGAAACCGCCATCGGCGGCGGCACGTGGCCAGAGGCCCGACACTGCCTTTTCATGCAGATTTTGATATTTTAAATCCATAATTGGTACCCATTTGATGTGATTCAATTGTGAAAGAAAATTTTGAATAATGGAGATTAATCTTGTGGGGAATTTGATTTTAAAAAAAATAAAATAAAATTTGGTGAATAACATGCAATTAAATCTTATGTTTTTGGTAAGTAGATTGGGTTATAGTTTTTGTGAGTGATTAAGAAATTTTGAATAAAGAATTGTGGTTAAGGATAGTAAAATAAACAAGAGTAAGTTATTCCAAAATAAAATTTTCTGGTCAGGGCGTTACAGGATCAGAGTAAGTTATTTCAACAGGCTAACCAGTCAGACAACTATTCAGCAACTTGTATCACTTGTCTCCCAAGTAAGGAGACCTAATTCAAGTCAAATTAGGATATCTTAGGGATTAGGCAATAGTCGCAATCTCAGGAGGATTGGATATATTATCATAGATTCCCTCCTAGATAGCTTCCCAATTTAATTAGAACTACTTTCCCTACAAGGACTCTTAAGATCTCTATGAATACTCTAGCTTGGGTATTTACAGAGGGCTTCAACCTTCTTTGGAGTCTTCATCTTCTCCAATACACACATATTATCTCTAAGCCTAACAAAGGCTCATTTTTCATACACATAAAGATCTATGCGCAGACACGTCCATGGATAAATTCATAGGCTTTTTTCATGGATAGTACACGATGTGCACGCTTCACACCATTATTTACTACACTTGTTGTTTGATTCTCCTTCCTGTAGATATGTAGGCAGTCCGATCTGGATTCAACCACACCCTCAATTTACCATATTCCTTCCTTTGCTGGAGATCATGCCCAATTTCTATGAAATTGGCCTCCGTTTGCAGATATGTGCAAATTTGGTTCTAATAATTGGTGTTTTCATTGAGAGAGAACTCATATTCTATCGTCCAACGACCTCTGCCATAAGCAACGATAAAAACAAGAAGATCTTGAAGATGAAGCTTTCATTGATGCTCTAAAGAACAAAATCTCCTACAATTCAAGACAACCACCAATCTAATTCTAGTGACTCACACGAAAGATACTTTTTAAATGATATTGTTGCTGCTACTATCCATGACCAAGGCCTAGGTTTTCCAGAAAAAACACAAAAAAAGAGGTTTTCTAATACCTTTGGTTATTGTCCTCTAATATGTGATTACTTCAAAATGTTTCAATCACTTTAGTATGAAAAAACTAAGAGCACAATCTGACTAATTATTATTGTTTTGCGAAATGGGTATATGCTGATTGCACATCCCATTTTTCGATCCTGCAACAATGGACTAACTCAGTCTCATACTATTCTTGTGGAGCTAGTAATCCTAACAACAACACAACTACTATGACGAGCATAACAGAGTTCCAACACTGGAATAAATTCACTGGGGGCAAGTCAGCCTAAGAAAAAACACAAGCATCAATTCCAATACAAAGCAATGATCATACTTCCAAATTGCTAGAGTTGCAGCTTACGTTAATGCAAGAACAATCTCATTAATGCTCTAGAAAAAGCTTAAGAAAACTGCCTCATACCTGAAGACGAAACTTGAGATAAAGGATCTTGAGAAAACTTATCTATACCTAAAACACAAGAGTTGTTCTGATGGTAGTTTGACCCATCATTCGAACTACACCCAATAGGTGTTACCTTTCAAGTATATATATAATCATCCATATGATATATGCGATGAGATCTTTCAAAATATTATAAAACTTCAGCTTTGCGTTTTGCTATATTTAGCCCATTGCATTAGACATGACATGTCTTTCATTGTTGATCTGTTGGTAAAAATGCAGCACTGGGCCTACACGCAGCCACTGAATTGGCATTAAATACATATTTTCTATTACCCTGAAGGTAATATAGATTTGTGCTTATCCCTACCCATCCCGAGCGGATCCAACCCCATGATCTTAGGAAATATGTTTGCCTTGTTTGTTATGCTGATGCAAGTTACTTATCAAACCCACACAAGGCATGACTCTACATGGTTATGTCTTTACCGTTAGGGATACCACAATATCTTGGAGGTCCACGATATAGACCTTAGTTGCGAAATTCAGAATCGTTCCAAGACTCACCACACATGGTTGAGAACTCTTGCTGAGCATATTCGAATTACATGTGGTTTTCCTCCATCGTTGAGATCCAACAACGATCCATGAAGACTATGCCACATGTATCAACTAGACTATGACATGATACATCAACAACGTCTATGCCAAGCATATTATGTTTACTTTACATCAACAAAGCATTAGGAGGTTGAATCCGATCCCAAATAACTTTTCCAACCTTTTCACGACGTCACTGTCGAAGTCTATCTTCTAGAAACTTGTTCGAGAAATTAGTATGCTTAACTATCTCATATGCAATGTTTGTAGTTATCATTTGGAAGTTATGTCAAACTCATCGGACTATCCAACAATATACTCACTTGATCATAATGTACTCTTTTCCCTATGATTAGAAGTATTTGTCCCATTGGATTTTTGCTTCCTAAGCTTTATGGAGGACCCATCCTAAGTTGGTTATACCCTTGTGAGCTTTTCTACTTGCATGCAAAAGACATAGTTTTGATTCAATTCAAATTTCTCACATGTCCTATTAGTCTATGAATTTCATCTCATCTTGGGTTTTACCATAGTGAGGTTTCATGAGTTTTACCTTTTTACGTTATTATTCCATTGATTTGGGACTCACATTCGCTCATTGTGCTGCTAAAGACTTGATGCACCATTGAGTTGAGTATTTACACACTTAAAGGGAAGGTAGTTTAGGAATGTAATTGTATACATCCTAGTATGGGAATCCACCTGTTTTTCGATAGTTTCCTAATTGTATTGTAATACCTAAAAGGTAAGGAATTTACCTTCCTTACTACTATAAATAAAGGCATAATGGGGGTAAGAAATCACATCTCAGAATTCACTCAATTCTCTCTTTCTCTATGCATACCACACCTTACCAGTCCTATATAACTCTCCAATTAAATAGGCCTACAACATTTTAACATACATTTGTGCTAATTAAAACTTTTAGAAATAAAATAAGAGCAAAATTTGTAAATTAAAAATATGATTGACTTTTTGAAAAAGACATTGACAAAACCTGTTTTCTTACAAATAGCCTATCACAAAAAGCCAGGAAGCTACTTTATTTCATTTCATGAGAGACCTTCAATCCTGCTCAAAATCTGCGTTTTCCCCCCTTTTTGTCTGAAGGCTTCAATCCTGCTCAAAATCTGCGTTAGTTGCCAATTTCCCCTTTCTTCTTTTGGTCTCCTATTTTCCCTTTTTCTGCTGCTTTTTTCCCTTGCTCTTCATCTCGATTTTTCCTTCTCATCTTATCTTACTGGCATCCATTTTCCTCCTTCATCTAAACTTCAATCTTCAGCCATATTTTCTATGGAGATGGTGCGTATAGTTCCAGTGCTTTACCTAGCTCAGGTGTTCCTGAAGCCACCACCTTCTCTCTATTGTTTGCTATTCCTAGCAGTGATGCTCATGGTTTTGCATGGACTTTTTTTGCTTGATAGCCAACTTGTTTATTTCAGTTGTTGGTTTTCTTTACTTTGTGACTGTGCTCGGAAAGCAGACTGGGGTTGGATGATGAGATTGCTGAGGCGATATTATGTGGTGAGCATGGATTTGTGCATGTCGAGAAGCATTGTTTTGGCTAAGGCGGTAGTAGTTGATTTCTTGATTTTCTGTTTTTGGGCCTCAATTGTTTAGTTTGGCCCTTGTTGGTTTGGCCCCTTTTTTTGGGTTGTGTATGCTTTTCTATTTCTGGGCATTTCATTTGTAGATCTGTTTCTTTGTAGTTAATAATATTTTCCTTGACCAAAAAAAAAAAAAAAAAAAAAAAAAAAAAAAAAAAAAAAAAAAAAAGTTAGGAAACTAGCAACAAAAAACAGCCATACAATTCATAACACCTACAACCCAATTATCGTATTAATCTAAATTAAATTAAATGAAGTTAAACTCACTAGAGAACTATGAAATTTTAACGTGGAATAATTTTGTATAGTAGACTTCTTCGATTATAAGTAGAAAGTCTTAGGTTCGACTTGCATATATACCGAATTCGATACTTAATTGTTAAGTTGGCCAAACATGTAGCTTAACCTGAATCTCTTATAAAATGGGATATTATTGTATAAAAAAAGTGTAATGCTTGGAATGTACTATTCCATGTTGTTCAAATATTACACTTCATCTCCTTGTGCTCTTTCTAAATGCTTGGTCCTTACTTGGATTTGTTGAAGTATCTCCAAGAACACCAACTATACTTTTGTTTCTTTAGGCCATCTTTAACCGGGCCGGCTAAAGAGCTATAAGTTAAAACATGGCCCTTCTTGACATAAAACCTATATCATTTCTACACTATTTCTACACCATTTCTCACATTCTTTTCACCATTCTATACTATCTTGCCTCATTTTTTTTTAATTCTTCACATTCTATTCACCTCAAACACTTTTGGGAAATTTTATTTAAACCCATGTAACCTCTTTTTACACCCAACTTAAATTTTAAATGTTAATTGTCACACCCCGACTGAGATCAGGGCATGCTGGGCGTCACGTGGAAGTGACGTAATCATGTGCACAGTGCGGAAGCTAAAAAAATAATAATAAAAGTACAAATAAAAACAAACTTAGCTATACACAAGGTAAATAACATACATGTGCAAGCGTAAGTGTGAGAAACAAAGTTTAGAGCACGGAAGACCTAATGCAGTCCGGGCGAAACAACACTAAATAAACACACCCAAAGGTGGTCCTACACTGGTGATAATCTGTCAAGTAAGTCGGGAAAATCCTTTGCGGAGCCACCAAAAGCACAAGCCAAACTAGAACCTGGAGGGGCGCAAAACAGAAAGCGTGAGTGGGCAAAAACAAAGCTTTTCAAAAACCATTTCATAAACAAAGTTCTAACCCCTCGTCGTAAAACCTGTATACATCCCAGAAAAATAGAATATATATATATATATATATATAATAACCATGCTCGGAAATACGCCATGCCAAATGCCTCGAATTAAAATGCAAGTACTCAGGTAATGCCAATCCATGCTATATAATCTGTCAACCGGAGTTACCTAACGTGACCTGTACGGCTGAAACTAGAGCTCAAATCTCCAACTCACTAACTACACCTGCACATGAGTCGGAACCACCTAAAGTGGTCTGTACGACAGGACTGGGTGTATAATAAGTACGCTCAAGTGCTACGATCACATGAAGACTGGGCGAATAATCGCGGGTCACCTACGAGTCGGAACCACCTAAAGTGGTCTGCACGACAGGACTGTGCACCTAACTTGGATCCAAGATGAGCGTGTGGTGCGGGAGGTGAACATCACGTGAAGGACTGTGCCCAACTCTGGGCGGGAGCACTAACACCGGGGGTGCAGATTATGAGCTCTCTATGCATCTCAAATCACTACTGAACATAAACAAAAACATAACTCACCTGGCACTTACCTGTGCGTCCGCAGCACCAACACACACACACACACACACACATATATATATATATATATATATTTATGCAACTAATAATGCATAATTAAATGGGTAAACATAATGCATGGCATAAAAACGTATAGATGTTTCATTTCACTTTCTGGGAAAAACATAAGTATATAGGTATATACGGAAAACCAAAAGCCCACTCACTGGTATGTAGAAGGGTCGTAACCCCCTTGCCTCGAGTGACCACGCTCGTCCTCGGGATAGGTCTCACCTATATGCTAAACAACTATAAATACGTAAATTTTAAAGCACATAACCAACAATACGAAATAACTTTTCATACAATGCTCAAATGGGGTGTATGAATACACCAACGTGATCTACTCAACCTCATGAATATCCCAATATTTTTAAAATAATTTTCCGACGCCGCACGCGCCCTTACGCGCCGGCAAAGGCACGGCCACACGCGCCGGCCATACGCAAGCACGTGCCTGGCACACTGCCGACGTCAGTTAACGCCATTAGGAATATTTCGTTAACTCTGACGGATTCCGTTAACGCCATTAGGAATATTCCGTCCAAACTGACGGATTATTCCGTCCAAACTGACGGATTATTCCGTCATCTTCTCCGGCCAAACTCCGGCGCCGTCGTCAGCGCCGAAAAATCGGGAAAATTTCAAAGCTTGATATCTTCTTCGTTTTTCAACCAAATTTCACAAAATTGGTACGAAAATGAACCTTACAACAAGAAGAACAAATCCATACCACTTTCAAGCACTAAAACCCACGAAATCTCGTCGGAAAAACACCACCAACTCCTGCCAAACCTGCAACTCACCATCCCGACATCCAAAACCTTCAAACGAACCACCCCGAGCCTCCTAAGGACCTCACCAAGCTTCTTACAAGCTTGAAATTCCCAAAAACACAAGAATTAACGTGTGCATGAACAATGACCAAATCGGGGGATCCCGAGTTCAACGTGAAAATAAAGGTATCCTTACCTGAAATGGGTATGGTTGAACTCCTAAGGACCTCACGAGCACAAATATGTAATTTGTTTCCACGATCCGTGAAGTTTCCAAGGGTTATGGTGTTGTCCGTACAAGAAGATAGGAATAGGAGAGAGAGAGGGTCTCGGGACAGGGTAGAGAGAGAGAGAAAATGAGTGTAGGTGTGTGTGGGGTCCAAAATCAACTAACCAAAGCCCAAAAATGACCACACAACGAAACAAACATACTAGGGGCAAAACTGTCATTTCACCCCTACGGTATGAAAAGTCCGGGACGGGCTGTCACATAATTGTCTATTTTACCCTATTGTATAATTAATATTAAGTGCAAAATGCAATTAATAATAAAACTCAAATTTCTCAATAAACCCAGACACTATAATTAAACCGTAGCATCACCCTTTGTTTATCCTACGTTCATTCCGGCTAAAACCCTAATAGTTCTGATAGAGAAAAACTTCTCTATTGATAGATAGTGATTTTGAAGTTTTGAATTCTCCACTTAGGTATGACTCGATTTATGAATATTTTGTTTGTTTGCTTCTTCTTTGGATTAAATTTTATACGTATTATATTATATTGTATTTGTTTTTTTTTCTGCCGTCTGCCTGTGCCCCAATACACCATTACAAGAACTTTTGATTAGTAGTGCAAAGATATATAACTTGATTTTTGGTGTAAATAAAGATTGCCCAACCTCATAAACCTTAACCACTATAACTAGCAAGTGGCATGTCTCCATCCAAATCCAAAGCATCAAGGTCAAATGTTTCTGGCAAAGTGATGGATTGAACTGAAGCTTGCATTGCATTCTCTAGCAAATTCAAATCTATGGAAGGGTCTCTTGGATCCTAAGTTTGTGGATGGGTTTGGTAGCAGAAAGAAGAAAAAAAACATCCATGGAAATGCTAGTCATATGCAATTATATAGGGGCAAAAGACACCTCTTTAAAGAAAAAAAAAATATTCAATTAAAGATGTTATTTTATAAACGGAATGGGTGTAAAGATAACTTTACATTTTGAATTGGGTTTGTGAGGGTAGTTTAGGTCATAAATTTGAGTTTAAAGAGATATTAATTCTTTAATAAAAAAACAAAATGGGTGAAAAGAGTAAGTTGGGTGTAGAAAGAAGTTAGATGGGTTCAAATAAAATTTCTCAACACTTTTTTAATATCTGGAGGCTTATTGATTTTGCGACAAATGACACTTAGAATATGTTTGGAAAGAACAAACTTCAAATAATAAATTATTGAAGGGGCTAAAAAATAGCCCTATTCGGTTGGAAATGGTATATAAATATGGTTGGTGTCACATCCCCGCCTGGGGTCCACCACATCTCGGCCCCGTTCCGCCACTGTAGCACAATATTGTTCGCTTTGGGCCCCGACCATACCCTCACGGTTTTGTTTCTAGGAACTCACACGAGAACTTCCCAATGGGTCACCCATCATAGGAATGCTCTCGTCCCCAACTCGCTTAACTTTAGAGTTCCGGTGAAACCCAAAACCAGTGAGCTTCCAAAAGGCCTCATGCTAGGTAGAGATGGGAATATACATATAAGGCTTACAGGATCCACTTCCCTTAGTGATGTGGGATGTACAGCTGGGTATTAAAAAATAATTTTTTGCAAGACTATAATATAGATGGAGGCTAAACATAGACATTCGGTTGCTAGCTAGGGTTTGACACTTGAGATACTGTTTTAGCTAGTCAGTTATTTAAATATTATTTATTGGAGTTTTTTGTAATAATTTTATTTACTGTTTAACTTTGGGTTAAATTCGATCTCTCTTGATAATTTATGAAAACTTCAATTCTTTAGTATGTTTAACAGAGAGATGTTTGGCTGTACGAAATTATGAGGAATTCCTATTAAAAACGGTTGGTGATTGGTTTACGAAACTTTCGGTCTGTGATCTAAGCAGTTCATATTATCTTTGTAAAAAAATTAATAAAATATGAGATAGTTAGAGTTTTTACCTAAACCAAAACTTTGGACGGAAAGGGATCTCCATCTATATTTTAGTCATGTAAGAAATTATTTTTTGAGTGTCAAGTCATATATATATATATATACCATTTCTAATTGAATAGGGCTATTTTTTAGCCCTCTCAATAATTTGTTATTTTAAGTTTGTTCTTTAATTTTATTAGTAAATTAAATTAAACTACCATATTAAAACAAAGTTTCCAAACATATACTAAGTGTCATTTGTCGCAAAATCAATAAGCCTCCGGATATTAAAAAAGTGTGTTGAGATAAATAGAATGTGAAGAATTGAAAAAAAATGAGATAAGATAGTATAGAATGTTGAAAAGAATGTGAGAAATAGTGTAGAATTGACTAAAGATGGACTAAGGATACCCATCACTGCACTGCAGAATAATAGTCCACGATCTGGAAAGAGATCCTCTACGGATCTCTTCTACCTAATCTCACTCATCAAACAATCCGGACCCTTGAAAGTTGATTCAATGGCTACAAACAGAGATCCACTCTAAAAGTTATAATAACTTTAGTTATTGGATCAAATTTCAAAAATTCGGATTGTTTGATGAAGAAAACTAGGTGGAAGAAATCTGGAAAGAATCCCTTTCCCCACGGTCCAACAATAAAGGCCAGAAAGAAGTCGATTTCTTGAAGCAACCGTGATCTGATCATGTCAGGCAAATATTGCCAAACCGATGCGTCTCAATGATCTCATCTTTAGCTCACAAGTTATTCTCAAAACAAAAGCAAAAGCAAAAGCCGAAGTATAAGCAAAGCACCCCAAAATTCAGGGTCACGCTTCTCCCTTTTCTGTACTTGATTATTGACTAAAAGCAGCAGAATTAGAAGCTTCATATTGTTTTCTTCAATTGGCTGCCTACTGAGGGAGAGAGTAAAAGAAAGATGGGCGTTCTGGCTGCTACTTCTGTGCTTCCTTCAGATTTCAAGCCTTCACTCTCTCTTTCTCATCACAATACAAGAACACCGAAGAAAAGAAACAGGGCCATATTTCCTGTAAGTTTCCTTTTACTTTTAATCATTTTATGCGCAGAAACTTTTTTATTCAAGCTATATTCTAATCGAATCTCCCATATGTTGGCGAGGGATTCTAACTTGGGTGCTTTTGGATTTTCAGTTTTTTGTTGCTGAGTATTGAAATAGAACTCTGGGTTTGATTTTGATATGATTTGATTAGGTTAATGCAAGGCTATTTGGGCCAGCAATATTTGAAGCATCAAAGCTGAAGGTTTTGTTTTTAGGAGTGGATGAAAAGAAGCACCCAGGAAAGCTTCCAAGAACTTACACACTCACTCATAGTGATGTCACCTCAAAACTCACTCTGGCAATTTCACAAACAATCGACAGCTCTCAGGTTTTAAGAATTTTGAATTGAAGTCTAAATTTTTCGATTAATTATTGTAACAAAGAATTTAATGGAAATTGGGAAATTTGATGGTGCAGTTGCAAGGGTGGTACAACAGGCTGCAAAGAGATGAAGTTGTGGCTCAGTGGAAGAAAGTCAAGAACAAGATGTCTCTCCATGTTCACTGTCACATAAGTGGAGGCCATTTTCTCTTGGATTTGTTTGCAAGGCTCAGATACTTCATCTTCTGCAAAGAATTACCTGTGGTAAATCGGCAATTAATTAATAAATTTTTATCCAACTAATAATTTTCCGTTGTACATTTGATACATGGATTTATTATCAGAGATTACATCCGTAACAGTTGTGGCTACGAGTGATAGTTGACTTCTCTGATTGACTTATTTGTCTTGATGATATTCATTAAAACCAATATTCCCTTCCCTTGGTAGGTTTTGAAGGCCTTTGTTCATGGGGACCGCAACTTGTTCAACGGCTACCCAGAACTGCAGGAGGCTTTGGTATGGGTCTACTTCCACTCGAGCGTTCCAGAATTCAACAAGGTGGAGTGCTGGGGCACACTCATAGACGCCGCCGCCGCCGCACCTTCTAGTGAATCATCAGGCGGGGCCCACCACCAGGAAAACAAGGGCAAGGGGGAGGAGGCCACTTCTCCAAGCAACTGGGCGTTACCACAGCCGTGCCAAGAGGACTGCGACTGTTGCTTCCCACCAGCGACTTGGATTGCATGGCCCCAACAGCTTCCCCAGGCAAATCAAACTAGGGTTGGGACCCACCAGAGCTTTCACGGGCCAACCCAAGATACAAACTAAACATTTTTTTTCTTTTGTTTGTTTAATTAATGTAAGTAGATATATACCTATTAGTTGGTGCTTATCAGTTTGGTCACAGACCAATCTCGTTCGACAACTGTGTGAATTCACGCTGCATCTTGTCATCAAATACATGTCCAAAGTTTGCCAACTTCTGTTTTATATATGGTATTTAATCCCATTACAAGTTTGGTAAATACATTATGTGTTGTTTTATTAACATGAGTACACGTCATATACTAACATCTATTTTCTCAATTAAAATTTATCTTAATACGCTTTATTTCTTTTTCATACTACCCTCACATCACACATTTTTTTTAATTTTTATTTGTTTTTTAAAGAAACTATAGTAGTATTGTATTTCAAGAAATTGCAAGGTACAAGAGGGCCAAATAATGGCTGGGGAGTCTCCTCAACCAGTGAGTCCGAAATGAATACCGGTGGGGAATCAACCCAATTACAGCAAGTCGGTGACCAAGACACGACGTGCCATATTAAGAAATATAAGCTTCTCCCGTCGTTGATTTCATGGATGATTTCGAGAAATAATACGTATATTGCATGACAAATCGGGCACCGTCGATTTTGAAATGAAGCAGGTAAAAGAATACTGTGATAAAATTAAGGATAAATTACATTTCACAATCCTTAAAATTCGATGTAATTACAAATTTATATAATATTTTTAAAACATTTTAATTTTATATATTTATTATCATTTTATTTCAATACTGTATATCTGTTAAAAAGTTTATTAAGTTAATCGTTAAGTGATGACGTAACAATTATAAAATTTACAGATTTGACTGTTAACTTTGCATCACGTGGATAAAAAAATAAAAGTAAATTTTTTTTTATTATTAAAAACTTGAAAAAATATATAGAAAAGGAAAACAAATGGGAAGTCCATCTCTTTCCTCTTCCCGATTTCTTCCTCACCATCGCCACCCTTCATCCATTTTCCATTCCGTCCTCCACCTCGTCGCCGAGCCCACTGTCGACGACCAAATCCAGCAGGCCGCTTACATCAACTCCAAAAACTACCTCGAGGCGCGATGGGTTCCCAACTCCTCTTCCGACGAGACCCATCCCCGACGTTCTCCACCTCTGATGCGCTTCTTCTCCAGCAAAGCTCATGACAACTGCAGCTCTGCCTTTTTTCTTGTACTTAAACAGCAACCATGCCAATTTTTATTTCTTAATTATATTCTTGTCTAGCTTAATTAATGATCAAAATCAGATTTTGAATTCGACACAAAAATTCGATTTCCAAAAAATTTAACTGAAACTTGATATGAGATACAAAACCCACCAAGATTTTGAAAAATGGAGTGGCTAAATTGGGGGGCGGCGAAGATTTGGAATAAGGGCAGGAGGAGCGCAGAAGTGGCATTGGAGCAGAGATAGAGGTTAGATCTCGGCGCGGCTGCGTCGCATTCGGGGTCACCTGAATCGGGTAGCTCTGCGGTTTCGGTTTCTGGTAATGATAATGGTGAGCGTTTCTGCAGAAACTTGGAATTCGATTTCCTCCTCCTCGATGGGGCTCTTCGATTCGGGGGCTTGGGGTTTGAAAATCACCAAACAGAGACTTGTGTTTGTTCCACGAGAAACACTGGGTTATGGTGGTGGTCTGACGTCGACGGAGAACGGCGGTGAAGCCGTCGTCTGAGTCGTCAGGGTGGGTCGGGAAAATCGTCGGACACGACATGAACTGTGGCAGGAGCCACTAAATTTGGGGCTCAATGGAGATTTGCAGAGAGAGAAATGAGGGAGAGAGAGATTGAGTTAGGTGGTTTTGTTTAAAATTAGTTTTTTTATTGATTTTTAATATTTTTATTTGCCGCGTTATCAAATATGTGAACTTAATATTTGTCACGTCATCACTTAACAGTTAAATTGACGGTTTGACTAATAAATGTATGAATTTGTAATTAAATGATAAGTAAATGTATGTGACGGAAATATTTTAAACATATTGCACGAGTGACATAACCATCCACTCAAAATTTTCCACGCAGTAAGTTTTAAGTATGATATTTACCATATTTTTGTATTTAAAGTCTTCATAATTAATATTCTAATTCATCTAATCTTCTATAATTTTCCTTTCTTTATCTGTCTCATTTCGTTCTCAGGTTGTCCCACTGCTTTTCTTGCATTTCTTCATAAACATATGCAACAATAGGAAGAGAAAAAAAAGGGAAAAAGAATTCACTTTAGAACCAAAGAAAACATCAACCGTGTTATAATTGAGAAAATAAACCACCCTATAAAATCATCGCCTAAATGCATTTTGAATGAATCAATAAAATAATGGAAGCATCTTTATCTCTTCTTATGGGGTTTGAATTTCTGTACAACAAACTATAAGAAAATTTTCGTTTGAAAATGGTAGATTTAACTTGTATCATCTTTCTTGGATATTAGAGATTTGTGTGTTAATCAAGTCAAGCTCATAGGATAAAATCAGTTACTGAATTGAAACCAAAGAGGACAAAATCGGTTGCTGACACACCCAGACCCAAAATCAAGGCGTGCTGGCCGTCACGTGGGAGTGGCGTAACCATGTGCACAGTGCGGAAGTTAAGAATAATAATAAAAGTATGAATAAATAAAAACCAAGCTATACACTAAGTAGATAACATACATGTGCAAGCATGAAAAATAATAATCATAGCACGGAAGACCTAGTGTAGTCCGGGGGAAACAAACACTAGAATAAACACACCAAGAGGTGGTCCTACACTGGTGATAATCTGTCAGATATGCTGTGAAACCCTTGAGAGCCACCAATAGAGCTATCCAAACTAGAACCTGGAGGGGCACAAAACAGAAAGCGTGAGTGGGCAAAAACAAAGCTTTTCAAATTCATTTCAATAACAAAAGTTCTAACCCCTTGCCGTAAAACCTGTATAATTTCCCAGAAAATAGAATATACCCATAAATAAATCATGCTCATAAATATGCCATGTCGATGCCTCTAAATAAAATGCAAGTACTCAGTAACTGATAATCAATGCCATGTAATCTGTCAACCGGAGTCACCTAACGTGACCTGTATGGCTGAATCTAGAGCTCAAATCAACAACTCACTAACTATACCTGCACACGAGTCGGAACCACCTAAAGTGGTCTGTACGACAGGATTGAGTGTAAAATAAGTACGCTCAAGTGCTACGATCACGTGAAGACTGGGCGAATAATCGCGGGTCACCTACGAATCGAAACCACCTAAAGTGGTTTGTACGACAGGACTGTGCACCTAACTTGGATCCAAGATGAGCGTGTGGTGCGGGAGGTGAACATCACGTGAAGGACTATGCCCTACTTTAGGCTGGAGCACTAACAACGGGGATGCAGGTTATGAGCTCTCTATGCATCATACATCACTACTAATCACAAACATAAACCATAACTTACCTGGCACTTACCTGTTCGTCCGCAGCACCAAACATACATATATGCAACTACTAATGCATAATTAAATAGGCAAACGCAATGCATGGCATTTAAAACATATAAATGTTTCATTTCGTTTTCTGGAAAAATCACAAGTATATAGGTATTTATGGAAAACCAAAAGCCCACTCATTGGTATGTAGAAGGGTCGTAACCCCCTTGCCTCGAATGACTGCACTTGTCCTCGGGATAGGTCTCACCTATATGCGAAACAACTATAAAAACGTTAATTTAATGCACATAACCCAAACTAGGTAAAAACTTCTCATACAATGCTCAAATGGGGTGTATGAATACACCAACGTGATCTACTCAACCTCACGAACATCCCCATATTTTAAAAATAATTTTCCGACGCCGCACGCGCCCCCACGCGCCGGCCAAGGCACATGCCTGGCACACTGACGGCGTCAGTTAACGCCGTCAGGAATATTCCGTTAAGTTTGACAGATTTTGTTAAAGTTAACCTAGCGCCATTAGGAATATTCTGTCAAAACTGACAGAATATTCCGTCGTCTTCTCCGGCCAACCTCCGGCGTCGTTGCCGTCGCTGGAAAACCGGAAATTTTCCAAACTTCATATCTCACTCGTTTTTCACCCAAATTTCCCGAAATTGGTACCAAAATGAAGCTTACAACTAGAGGAACAAATCCTTACCACTTTCAAGCACTAAAACCAATAGAATCTTGCCGGAAAAACTCCACCAAATCCGGCCAAACCTGCAACTCACGATCTCGACATCCAAAACCTTCAAACGAACCACCCCGAGACTTTTAAGGACTTCACCAAGCTTCCTACAATCCTGAAATTCCCAAAAACACATGAATTTACGTGTGCATGAACAGTGCACCAAATTGGGGATCTCGAGTTCGACGTGAAAACAAGGGTTTTCTTACCTGAAATAGGTATGGTTGAACTCGTATGAAGCTCACGAACACCAAGGTACAATTTTCTCCCATGATCTGTAATGTTTTCGAGCACTTTGGTTCTTGTCCGTACAAGGAAGGAAGGAAAGGGAGAAAGAGATAGATACGGGACAGGGCAGAGAATAGGAATGAGTGTGGGTGTATGTGTGTGGTCCAAAATCAGCCAACCAAAACCCCAAAACGTCCACACAACGAAACAAAATCATTAGGGGAAAAACCGTTATTTCACCCATGCAGTACGAAAAATCAGGGACGGGCTGTCACAACCTACCCACCTTAAAAAAATTTCATCCCCAAACTCATAACAACCACTCACACCAACCACTAGCGATCATAGAACAGCCGAGGATACAAATCTCTCATCCGATCTTCAGTATCCCAAGTGGCCTCCTCCACTGAATGGTTCATCCACAAAACCTTCACCACATTCACTATCTTGTTCCTCAGAACCTTTTCCTTCCAATCCAGAATCGTCACTGGTTCCTCATCATAAGTCAAATCTGGATTAATTTCTAAGGGTTGAAAAGGTATCACATGAGACAAATCCGCAACATAATGTCGAAGCATAGACGCGTGGAAAACATTATGCACTTTTGCCAGCTCAGAAGGCAACTCAAGTCTGTAAGCCACTTCACCAACTCGCTTAGTAATCATGTACGGTCCGATATACCTGGGACTTAGTTTACCTTTCTTTCCAAACTGTACAACACCTTTCCACGGTGAAAGTTTCAGAAACACCCAATCGCCAACCTCATACACTTTGTCAGTAGCATGCCGATCTGCTAAGCTCTTTTGTCGATCTTGGGCCACCTTCAGGTTAGACTTGATTACCTCAACATTTTGAGTAGTCTCCTCAACAATCTCTGGGCCCACCAAAACTCTTTCCATGACCTCAAACCAACACAAGGGTGTACGACAAGATCTACTATACAATGCCTCAAATGGTGCCATGCCGATACTTGAATGAAAGTTGTTGTTGTAGGCAAATTCCATTAAATCCAACCGCTTGTGCCAAGCATCACCAAACTGTAACATCGAAGATCTCAACATATCCTCCAAAGTCTAAATGGTTCTCTCTGACTGTCCGTCTGTTTGAGGATGATATGTTGTACTATAAAGTAACCTCGTACCCAAAACTTCCTGAAAAGCCACCCAAAATTTAGAAGTAAATCTTAGGTCACGATCTGAGACAATACTCACAGGAACACCATGATACTTCACAATCTTCAAGATGAACAACTCAGCTAATCGGCCCAAAGAATACTTTTCCCTCACTGGAATGAAATGTGCTGACTTAGTAAGCCGATCAACAATCACCCAAATGTTATCAAAACCATTATGTGTACGTGGAAGCTTGTACACAAAATCCATAGTAATGTTTTCCCATTTCCACTCTGGAACGGGAAGCGGCTGCAAAAACCCAAACGGCTTCTTCCTTTCAGCTTTAACTTGCTGGCAAATAGCACGCCTACTCACATACTCAGCTATAGCCCTCTTCATACCCGACCAATAATGAAATGGTCGAATGGTATGATACATTTTAGTAGCTCCTGGATGCATAGCATAAGCCGAGATATGTGCTTCATCGAGAATCGCTTTCTTTAAATCTAAATTATTAGGCACAAACATCCTACCCTCCTGCATAAGCATGCCATCCAAATCACGAATTCTGAGGTTTTTCCTCTTCCCCTGATTCCTTGCTAGGATTATTTCTTGAGTTTCTCCATTAGCTATCTAAGCTTCAAGCACTCGATCAATTAAAATTGGCCTAACTTGAAAATTAGCAAGTAAAGTCACCTCTTGATCTTCTGCCTCTAACCTCACTCCCGTGGATCTTAAGTCTGCCGGAAGAGGAACATGACTAGTGTACAACGCATTGATACGACCCTGAGACTTCTTGCTAAGTGCATCAGCTACCACATTTGCACGACCAGGGTGATAATCAATCGTGCAGTCATAATCACTAAGCAGTTCCAACCACCTCCGCTGATGAAGATTAAGATCCCTATGCGTGAAAAGATACTGAAGACTCTTATGATCTGTAAAAATCTTGCATTTTTCTCCATAAAGATAATGTCTCCACAACTTCAACGCAAAAATAATGGTTGCTAACTCCAAATCATGTGTAGGGTAATTCAATTCATAAGGTTTTAATTGTCGTGAAGCGTAAGCAATTACCCTACCATGCTGCATCAACATGCATCCCAGACCATTCAAGGAAGCATCACTATAGACTTCGAAGTCACCACTATCGTCCGGGAGTGCCAAAACAGGTGCATGAGTGAGACAATACTTCAACTGCTGGAAACTCTGCTCACAATTATCATCCCACTCAAATTTAACATCTTTCCTCGTTAACCTCGTCAGTGGCAAGGCAATCACGAAAAAATCATTCACAAACCGTCGATAATACCCTGCCAAACCAAGGAAACTCTTCACCTCAATAACGGTTCGTGGTTGCTCCCACTTCTCCATAGCTGCCACCTTCTGAGGATCCACCAAGATACCTTGAGCTGAAATGACGTGCCCCAAAAATGCTACTTGATCTAACCAAAACTGACACTTGCTAAACTTAGCATACAGTTAGTGTTCCCTTAACCTTTTCAACACCAAAGTAAGATGTCAGACATGCTCTGATTTAGACTTAGAGTACACCAGAATATCGTTAATGAAGACAATAACAAATCTATCCAAATACGGCTGGAATACTCGGTTCATCAAATCCATAAAGGCAGCTGGTGCATTCGTCAATCCAAATGGCATAACCAGAAACTCGTAATGACCATAACGAGTCTTGAAAGCTATCTTAGGGACATCCTCCCTACTCATCTTCAACTGATAATATCCAGACCTCAAGTCAATCTTGGAGAATACACAAGCACCTCGAAGCTGATCAAACAAATCATCAATACGTGGCAATGGATAATGGTTTTTAATTGTTATCCGATTCAATTGTAGGTAATCAATACATAGCCTCAAAGTTCTGTCTTTCTTTCTCACAAACAACACTGGAGTTCCCCAAGGTGAAGTACTAGGCTAAATAAAACCCTTATCCACTAATTCCTACAACTGAACTTTCAATTCCCTCAACTCAGCAAGAGCTATACGATAAGGAGTCAAGGATATAGGATTAATACCTGGAAGCAAATCAATGGTGAACTCCACGTCTCGGTCTGGCGGCAAACCAGGTAAATCATCAGGAAAAACATCAGGAAAATGTCTGACTACCCTTACGTCCTCCATATTACTAGGAGCAGATCGTTCAACACCACATGAGCTAAGTATCCCTGGCAACCCTTCGATAACAACCTTTTCGCTCACATAGCAAAAATAACGCCATGTCTCACCCCACTCTGCTCGCCCACAAAAGTAACCACAGGTAATTCAGGACGATGGAAGGTAACTATTTTCCCGTAACAATCAATATTGGCACGATTGAAATGCAACCATTCTGTGCCCAAAATCACATCAAAGTCAACAATATCCAACGGGATAAGATCAGTTGGCATAATAACATCCTCCACCATCATTGGACATCCTAGGTACACACAATCAACAATACATCTCTCCCCTCTAGGCATAGCAAACTCTAAATCATACCCTAGAGGTGTAGGGTGAGGTTGCGTCACTTAAGTAAAGGTATGAGAAATTACAGAATGTGTAACACCATAGTCAATTAATACTCTAGCAAAATAACCAAGGATATTTAACGTACCCATGATCAAGTCTGGATTATTCTGAGCATCATGCAAAAAGATATTATGAATACGCCCCTGGGTCTGCTGCCATCTACCACGATATCTACTCATCTGGCCACCATGACTCTGTGCATCACGCCCCTGACTAAGCTGACCAGACTGCCTCGAAGATCCTGCACTACTCACAACAATCTCCCCTTGCTAAGGTTGTCCTCCCTGGTACCATTGAGACCCACCTGCTGGAATTGGAGGATACAATACATATCCACCCGAATACTGGAGGTATCCACCCTGAAAATATGGATCCTGGGGATATGGATACTGTCCTGGGGCATAAGGAACAACATTGCCCTGATAGTAATAGGCACTACCACGACCCGTCTGCCCATAACTACCAGGACCAGAAACTTGCTGGATCAGTGTAAGTGGTGGCAAGAAAGTATGTTGGGGCCTCTACTGACTCTGGGGACAATTTGCAGCCCGATGTCCCATCTGCCCACAAGTAAAGCAACCGCCGCTGCCTCTCCTGCACTCTCCAAAATGTCGATTATTACACCTGCGGCAAACCGGAGCCCTTCCTCTACCAGCATCACCCTGCCTCTGGCCTTTAGCACCCCCATCAAATCTACCACCACGACCCTGACCAGTGGCACTAAAACCACCACTAGAAGAACTAGAAGTAGTGCCACCACGCTTAAAGCTCAGGGTCTTGCGAGGTTCGAGCAATGCTTAACCTTTGCCCTTGTCATCTTTCCTCTGGTTACCATCTTTTTCTTCCTCCTCACTCTCGCTGGGCATATTCTCGGAATCCTCAATCCTTAACAGAATCTCATAGAACTCCTGGTAGGTGTCACAAGGGGTAGTGGTCGCCATAGAACGCCACTTCTTCTTAGTACCCAAACAGAAACGACGAAGCATCTCTGCCGGATTGGCAGCAACATCCGGATGATAACGGGACAAATCAGTAAACCTTTGGTAATACTCATTTGCCATCAACTTCCCCTGCCTTAACTAAGTGAATTCCTGCTTTTTGCGGTCTATATACTCAGGAGGCACAAACCTTCTCCTGAATAACTCTTTGAGCATTTCCCAATCAGTCCTCTCATCTGGGGATAAACGACGAATCTCCTACTCCCACTAGGATGCAGAATCCTTACCCAAAAACCAAGATGTCGTCTCAACCCACTTCTCAACAGGGAGATTCCCCTGATTATGCAAAACACGAAAAGTCTTCTCAATATGTTCTAACCACCGCTCCGCTCCCTCAAAACCCTCATGGCCCTCGAACTTATCCAGCTTCAGATTCTACATAGTCTCCAGAGGAGTCATCTGGGGAGGGTGGAGTGCCGACTAAATAGCGATGGCGATAGTTTCCCCCAGTTGAGCTACATCGGGAAACTACACTCAGCAAAGTGACGTGGTTCCCTACGAGGAGACATAGTTCTGACAGAAGACACCAAAACAATTAGAATACTCACAAAAGTACAGGACTGCCAAACCTATGCTCTGATACCAAACTAACACACCACGACCCAAAATCAGGGCATGCTAGCCGTCACGTGGGAGTGACGTAACCATGTGCACAGTGCGGAAGCTAAGAATAATAATAAAAGTACGAATAAATAAAAACCAAGCTATACATTAAGTAGATAACATACATGTGCAAGCGTGAAAAATAATAATCAGAGCACAGAAGACCTAGTGCAGTCCGGGGCAAACAAACACCAAAATAAACACACCTAGATGTGGTCCTACACTGGTGATAATCTGTCAAATATGCCATGAAACCCTCGAGAGCCACCAACAGAGCTATCCAAACTAGAACCTAGAGGGGCGCAAAACAGAAAGCGTGAGTGGGCAAAAAAAAAGCTTTTCAAATTCATTTCAATAACAAAAGTTCTAACCCCTCGCCGTAAAACCTGTTTAATTTCCCAGAAAATAGAATATACCCATAAATAAATCATGCTCAGAAATATGCCATGTCGATGCCTCTAAATAAAATGCAAGTACTCAGTTACTGATAATCAATGCCATGTAATCTGTCAACCGGAGTCACCTAACGTGACCTGTACGGCTGAATCTAGAACTCAAATCCACAACTCACTAACTATACCTGCACACGAGTCGGAACCACCTAAAGTGGTCTATACGATAGGATTGGGTGTAAAATAAGTACGTTCAAGTGCTACGATCACTTGAAGATTGGGCGAATAATCGCTGGTCACCTACGAGTCGGAACCACCTAAAGTGGTCTGTATGACAAGACTGTGCACCTAACTTGGATCCAAGATGAGCGTATGGTGCAAGAGGTGAACATCACGTGAAGGACTGTGCCCTACTCTGGGCGGGAACACTAACACCGGGGGTGTAGGTTATGAGCTCTCTACGCATTATACATCACTACTAATCACAAACATAAACCATAACTTACCTGGCACTTACCTGTGTGTCCGCAGCACCAAACATACATATATGCAACTACTAATGCATAATTAAATAGGCAAACGCAATGCATGACATTTAAAACATATAAACGTTTCATTTCGTTTTCTGGAAAAATCACAAGTATATAGGTATACACGGAAAACCAAAAGCCCACTCACTGGTATGTAGAAGGGTCGTAACCCCCTTGCCTCGAGTGACTGTGCTCGTCCTCGGGATAGGTCTCACCTATATGTGAAACAATTATAAAAACATTAATTTAATGCACATAACCCAAACTAGGTAAAAACTTCTCATACAATGCTCAAATGGGGTGTATGAATACACGAACGTGATCTACTCAACCTCACGAACATCCCCATATTTTTAAAATAATTTTTCGACGCCGCACGCGCCCCCACGCACCGGCCAAGGCACGTGCCTGGCACACTGACGGCGTCAGTTAACGCCGTCAGAAATATTCCGTTAAGTTTGACAGATTCTGTTAAAGTTAACTTAACGCCGTTAGGAATATTCCGTCCAAACTGACTGAATATTCCGTTGTCTTCTCCGGCCAACCTCCAGCGCCGTTGCCGTCGTCGAAAAACCGAGAAATTTTCCTAACATCATATCTCACTTGTTTTTCACCCAAATTTCACGAAATTGGTACCAAAATGAAGCTTACAACTAGAGGAACAAATCCTTACCACTTTCAAGCACTAAAACCAACGGAATCTCGTCGGAAAAACTCCACCAAATCTGGCCAAACCCGCAACTCATGATCCCGACATCCAAAACCTTCAAACGAACCACCCCGAGACTCCTAAGGACCTCACCAAGCTTCCTACAAGCCTGAAATTCCCAAAAACACATGAATTTACATGTGCATGAACAGTGCACCAAATTGGGGATCTCGAGTTCGACGTGAAAACAAGGGTTTCTTTACCTGAAATGGGTATGGTTGAACTCGTATGAGGCTCACGAACACCAAGGTACAATTTTCTTCCACGATCCGTAATGTTTTCGAGGACTTTGGTTCTTGTCTGTACAAGGAAGGAAGGAAAGGGAGAGAGAGACAGATACAGGACAGGGTAGAGAATAGGAATGAGTGTGGGTGTGTGTGTGTGGTCCAAAATCAGCCAACGAAAACCCCAAAAAGTCCATACAACGAAATAAAATCACTGGGGGCAAAACCGTCATTTCACCCCTACAGTACGAAAAATCCGGGACGGGTTGTCACAGTTGCTTTCTAGTTTCATGATATGAAAAGTTAGAGAAGGTGGATTCTTATTTTTTCAGATTTTTGCGAAGAAAAGCAAGGGGAAGAGAAAAGACAATATGCGGCTAAGAAGAAAATCTGACAAGAAAAAGGAGAGGAGGAATTGAGGAAAAAAAATGAGAGGTGTAGTAATTTAGTAGAAAATTTTATTAAGAAAAAATTAAATATAAATTTATAACAACTATTGTAGATAATGCTTATTCAGTGGTATGTTTTGAGTGGATGGTAGTGTCACTCAACATTGTCCAGTGGCAAGCCAAGCCTACACAAGTTTTTCTCCTAGTTTAGGTGTTTACGGACTTTGCATTAGGTAATCAAGGTCCAGTACGCATGGATGAGTCTAAACTGGAGGTTTTTTATCAGAAAATTCGTGTGTCTCTAAGACCGGCCTTGAGATTTCAAGGGTCTGTGGGAAAGTAATAATGCTAAGAATGTAATTTCATTTCACTTGTACTATAAATGTAATAGGACTAAGATTTTCATACAACCAACTAATGGTGTGGTGTATTCATGTTTTCCCTTAATTTTAACAGGCCAAGGGTTCGAATTTGTGTCATTTTATTGTGAAAATTCATGGATTTAATTAAGGGTAAATTGCAGGTTGACCTCTAAACTATCACTCTAGTTGAAATTGATCCCCTAAATTATTTAAAATCAGTCAATTAACCCCTTGTGGTTAGACTGCGGAATCAATTATGTCAAAGGGCAAATTAGGCATTTCATCATTAATTGTTACTTGGCAACTATAATCACCAATAAAATTTTGACATATGGACACAGAATAATTCAAAAACATATAGCATAATGAGAAAACATTAAAAAAAAAAAAAAAAAAAAAAACCAAACATTTACATAACGGACCATCTCACATTGTCATTACACATTATTTTGTTTTCAATTGTCATAAGTTTATTGGTGGTTATAATTGGCAAGTAAGAATGGATGAAGGAAACACTAATTTTCCTTTGAATTTGACCAAATAATAGATGGAATCTACGAACAAAGGGTTAATTTACCAAAAAAATAGTTCAGGGGTCAATTTCAACTGGAGTAATAATTGAAAGGATCAAATGGCAGTTTACCCTTTAATTAAAGAATTAAAAAAAGTTAAAAGAAGTTAGATGCAAGGTTCAAACCCACTTCCAGGCTTCCGTGCTAATTGATCACTTTTGTAAACTAGCTACACATTTAAATATATAGACTAGAATTCTCTCTCCTTCTTTTTCCATCATCTCTTCTCACATTCTCTTATTTTATCTTTCTCTTACTATAAAAAATTAATATAAGATATTAACGTGGCTTAACTGTGACCGCTCAATTAGAAAGAACATAGTTGCTAGGTTTTGGCGACTTTGATTTATTATGAGATGAGTACCTAATGTTTTGGTCGTCGGAGTTTGTCATGTGAAACTTACAAAAGTTGATTCAACAAGCTTGTAATTTAGTGGTTAGGAATTTGTTCTACAATGAAAGGGGAGTGGCCTTGAGAGCTCGGACAAGAAAATCTTAGAATCCATGTTTTGAAAATAATTCGGGGTGTTTTTTAAAAATAATTTTCTTTCTTAATACCAAGGCTCAAACAGTCATTTCATAGTAAGGTATACCAGCCCTTAATAATACATTTTTAAGTGGGATGTATTCAACAATATGTAAGGTGCTAATAAAAAAACCTACACTATTCTTTATTTTTGCAATTTGCTTCAACGGTACGTAGAACTGAGTGGTACGGAAAATGAACATTTGAGACTAAAAAAGAAAAGATACACAAACTGAATGTTTGAGACAGAAAATGAAAAATTTAATAGTCGTAGAACTCAAATCTAACGGCTAAATCACATGTAGCCCTTAATGTTATGTAGTATTAACCTCTTGTGACCTTTTTTTTTTCCTTCGACTTCAGAAACTTTTCCTCCTGCTCCTACTCGTTCTCTTCTCTTCCTCTTAAAATTTGGAACTTTTGTCTTCCAAATCAAAAAACTTAGAAGTTAGAACTTATTTTTGTTGTTAACGGTTGTGAGAAACCATGAAATTTGGTGGAAGAATTTAGACTGAAAGGGTGGTTGTGTGAACTTTTCAATTCTCTTTCGGTTTTTGTTCTCGGATCAAATCCTTTAATTCAGTGTAGCTGAAGTAACCTAAATAGAGTGTTTTTCAGACATTTTAAGATTAAATTGAAAAAAAAACCTATATATAAATTTTTGAAAAAATATGTAATTTCATGTACCGTCGTTTGGAACCTTAATTTCAAGTACAAAGAAGACCCTTTAATTACATTCAATTTGTGGTTGCGCCGCCTTGTGCGATCAGATTTGGCGGCTCTGCCATGGCTGGAGTGTCTTAATCTTCCACAAAGATGAGCCAAGCAGTGGTTCCATCCCCAAAGTAGTGTAGTTTTTTTTGTTGTTTTGCCTAGCAAGTGTTGTAGTCCCGCTTGTGCAGTAATTGGATGTGGCCTTCACCTTTGATGGATGAGTTATGCAATCTTGTCTTTCAACGATGACTTTATGTGATCACGCTCCTCTGTAATGACTATATGGCTTCACACTTTAGCGAAGATTGGTGTGTTTGCAGGTATAGGTTTGTTGAGTCTATCGGTTTTGTGATAGATCTGTATTGGCAGCATTTGTAAGTTCATGCAGGTAGTAGCCGTTTAGAGATTTACTCTAGTTTGTTTGGTGGCACGTCTATATTTGTTTGTGATGATCAATGAAATAACAATTTTAGAATTAAAAGTTCTCTTGTAAAATTAATCTACCAATTCTAGAGTAGTTTAAATTCTGTAAACAAAATATCACAAAATATTATAAACAAAATTGCGTTAAACATTCAAATCTGCATCTCACCTTTCAAGAAGTTGCACATGCTGTCGTTACGAATCACTTGGTGGCGATTCAATCTATAGCCACAGATCGGAAGGGTGTTAATCCTAACAAAGGAGAAGGTTCTGAATTGTCAAACATTGTGAATTATATGGTTAATGGTCCATTGGTTTAAGGCAGCTCTATTTGTAAGCCCTTGCATGATGACGGAAGTTCAAACCTTATCGGTGACTAATCTAACATCTAATATAACAAAATTCAATGTTCGTCCAAGGATTTCGCACGTGCGAACGCAATGACACGAACTAGAGTCGCAAAATCAAATCACCTAATTTTCAACTAAAATGTGAAAATAAAATTGCGATCCATTTACAAAGAATGTGAAGTAAACTTACACCACAATGACCCAACTTATCTCCCAGTGTATCCTCCTCTTTAAATACACAAAGTACGGGCGCACCGAGAAGGTGAGCATAATTGATCACAACCCCCCTTCCATACATTATATATAGTAGACTACTTATGTGGGAAACGAGAGTAAAAATCGAAACCCGACCAAACCCATCACTTCATCTCTCGTCTTAGCCTTTTGAGGTCCCGGCATAATCTATGCTCGTCTGTGATATCATGTCAAAAAGGAATGACATCGTCCAGATGTTCCCATCCTCAGGCGGTCTGAGCAACTGTGAAGGTTGCCAAGTCAGTATATTGACGTCATGTACAAGGTCACCGGATAACCGTTCTTCCAAGAGATGATGCTCCAATTTCACTTTCTGTGTTCTGCAATAACAGTTTCATTCATATGACATGAGTTGTATTCCTCTTCAGCCCGAAATAGATTCAAGGGTAAAGGGTATGAAAGGGAACAGCTAGATGCAATTTAGTCTTTGGTTCAACCAATTTCACTTCACAGTATATAACGTAAGATAACGTGATTATAAGGATATAGAACACAATTGTTAAGCGATGTCAGGGAAGGAAAATAATCAATGCTACTAAACTACCCTTGTTTTTCTCTAATGGTCTTACTGGTGAGCAACTCCTACGAACTAAAATAAAATGTGGACTTTACAACGACAGAAAAGGAGTTCTTCAGGAAGCATAATCAATTATGTATCCTTTATAACCTAGTCTGATAACAATTAAGGAAGAGCTACTAACCAAATCATTTGCGTTAAACATTCCAATCAAGTACTGAGTCTTTTACCTGGGACTTAGGGGAAGGAAACACGTTCCAAAATCTTAGTGTTTCATCTCCTGCTCCAGTGACAATTGTCTGAAACAATAATCAATATGACAGATCAAAATATGCCTAAAGGAATGAAAAGTAATTTGCACAACCATAAAAAAGGGGTAAGTAAATTCAGAAGGAATTGGGTAAGAACCTGTCCATCAGGCGAGATGGCAAGATAAAGAACTCTGTATGAATGGCCCGTAAGAGTTGCAAGCTATATCAGCAGAAGAAGATGAAAAATTAGCAAAGAAAATAATGACGTTTATTGGTTACAACCACAGGGAATTGACAAGACTCTTTTTTTACCTTTGACATGGTGGGATATCTCCAAACTATTATCTGATTTTGGGAGTACCCATGGGTGCTGACTAGTTCATTGACATTTTTTGACCACACAAGATTGCATACCTGCAGATATAGAATGGATATAAGTACAGCCTAGCATTGTTATCAGAAATAGGGAGGGATTTCAGTCACTGACTAAATTCATGTCTATGAACTGAATATATCAATATCATCACAAATGAGATGAACCCAAATTTTTTTCCAGGTGAATTAGTTTTTCTTTTGATTTAGCCCCTATATGAGATACACAACGAAAGTAACTGGATTCAAGTTGCGAATGTTTCAACCCCTGTTTCCTCCCTTTATTATCACATGGAAAAGGTGAACTGTAAAAAAAATAAAACAAAAAATTGCCAATTTCCATCACTTTATATTGGCGAAACTCACTAGAAAAAGAACTATGTTAAGAAACAACAACAGGGTTTATAACTATTGAAATAATGAATTTCACTGCAATCAGTCCAGGTTCTCTAAATATTCCTCATCAGGAAAAGCTTCCTAATTGCATGCATGTTCAAATAAGCAACAAGCTGTTCACCTGACTTCCAGTGTCCATGCAACTCAAATGCGAGTTGGTGGTTGTATTCCAGAAGCGAATACATCGGTCTGCAGTTCCTCCCCCAGACGCAAGAAGCCCATGAAGATGGGGAGACCATGCAATAGCTTTCACAGCTGCAGTATGCTCACAGTATTTGAGCACCGGTTGAGTTGAATGTTGATTCCAAACAAAAAGCTGTATAGCACATTATTGGTTATGAATAGGTAGCATGACCAAATTAGAATGCACAAAACATAAGTCGGACTGAAAGAAAAATTTCCACAACATACCCTATTATCATTCCCGCCAGATGCCAGCTCACGGTTATCATAAGACCACTTCAGTCCGCAAACCTAAAGGACAATCATATGATCTTCAGGGTGAGAAATATGAAAATGAAAAAAAAAAAAAAAATGGTATGCAAGATACATGGACCATAACATGACAAAAGACAAACGGCATGTTACACGAAGTACAAATTAGAAGAACAAAGGATTAGAATGAGTAACATTGAAAGTTGTATCTGAAAGTAGAGTGGAAATCCAAAATTTTAAAACCATCAGTTTCTTGTAGAACCAAGAAGTTCAATCAAATTTAACATGAACTATAAGATTCTGACCTCTGACTTGTGTCCGGAAAGTTTGCTAACAAAATCTTCCTGAGCACGAATATCACGTTGAAGAATAGTCTTGTCCCGGCTACCAGAAGACAGCATAGATGAACTCCAGGCTAAGGCCCCAATGCGTAGTCGATGGCCCTCCATAGTTCTTACCCTCCTACAGCGTGATGCATCCCATATCTACACAGTAGATAACAAGTGCATCAACCAATTATTCAGCAGCATATATACAATACAAATGTCACATGTCTAACAGTAAAACTCAAATGAAAATAATCAGACAAATGGTGGTAGATATGAAATTCCTGTTATAATACAGCACAAAAATGAGCCCATAAACTGCTCCCATGAAACTGCGTTGAATATCCAATTTTAACATAAGTTACAATCCTAACCTGATTATCGTATACACTGTGATCTGGTTCTAACCAAGGCTGGACACAGAGGGCATGTTACAGATCACCAGTCAAAATTTTATTCATGTTTGAATAATTGTGCAACCTATCAAACTAACGGAAGTCACAAAACCAGATGATTGTGTTCAGAGTCGCATTACCAAAACCGAGACAGACTCACAATGTAATGAGCAGGGCATGGAGGTTTCAATTAACCTATTCCTATTCCTATCGAAATCCACGTAGGGAATCTGGTAAGCAAAACAATACTTGGAGATTCTAGAATGAGTAATAGATAATGTCTAATTTTGCCCCATCAACATTTGATATGATGTGTTGGTGGGACTGTCTGCACCACAGACCAGACAGGAATATGCAGCTAGACAGGACCTTGTTACTTGCATTAGTTAGTCTACATTCTAATTACAAAACTTTTCCACGACTTCTGCGGTTCATATAAGTATTTCAAGCATTATGTTGTTTGACGAGATCATCTTCACAGTATTAAAGTCACAAACTTGTTGCTCAAACACCTAGATTGTGAATGTTGTTGCAACTCCACTTGTAATTCCACTTTGCAATATCAGAAATATAAAAATAACATCTAAATTTCAAATCTAAGAATGCAACGTGTCTATCAGATGCGATCAGGTACCAGTATCTCTTACTTGGACGTTTCCATTGCTAGTTCCAACCGCAAGATGAGTTCCACGTTGAGCCCAGCCAACGGAACAGACACTATCATCAATCCCCAAGTCACATAACTTAGTTACCTGCAAGTAACATCCAATCATAAAGTTAAAAAAATAAAATAAAATCACATTGGCACAGACTTAGAGTGATCAATTTCATAAATACACCAAGAAAATCACACATGACACGATCGAAAACAGTTACAATCATACGTGACTTGTGACATCGAAAAACATACAGTTTGCCTCAAATTACAACAACAAAGTTAAAATTAGAAGGGTAAGCAAAGTAAAGCAAGAGCTCACCTTGCTACTACAAGCATTCCATAAATAAACACAATTTCCCAACCCAACGGCAAGCACATTGTGCGAAGACCAGTCGACAAGATTCAGATAGAAATCATCTTGCAAAGCAGGTGCATCCAAAACCTGAACAAGAAACAAAACTTCCATAAAACAAAAAAAAAAAAAAAAAAAAAAAATCACAAAATTCAAAATCCAACCAAACTCAAATCGGCAAAAGACCAGAAATTGATCAAATTCACCTTGTAAGGCGACCGAGGGACCTTCCGAGGAGCCTTGACCGGGCCATGGTGAACCCCGGTGACCACATCGTCGAACCCGAAAGGGGAAAGCGAGTGCATTGATCGGCGAGTCTCGGTCTTGAACCGGAAGATGTTGGGACTAGGCGGGTTCATCTGAATCGCGCTCCTTTTCTCAGGCGTCGCCGGAGGGACGACGCCACCGGAGTCAGGGCCAAAGAGGGCAGCGCGTAGGAGAGTGCCGTAGGCGCTCGACGAGTCATCGCGGCCCTCGGATGGAGTATTGGAGATGTCGAAGAGGGGGAAGTTGGAGCCGGATCTACTGGGGATGAACCTATCGGAGTAGATGGTCCTGGACGGCGATTGGTGGTGGTTGAAGTTGATCAGGCGGTCGATGTGCCGAGATGGGGTTAGCGATCGAAGGGCCTGAGGAGTGCGGAGCAGTGTTGGAGGCGCATTGAGCTGGGAGGAAGATGACGATGGGGTTCTCGGTGGCGCCGTGGGATCGTCCATAGAGGATCAGTGTGTGGGTGTGTGTTTGTTGTCTCTCTGTCTGAGAGAGAAGTATTTGGGATGAAGATGGAGAGACAGGAAAAAAGAGAGAGAGAGAGAGAGAGGAAGGGGAGGAGAGAGAAGGGGTTGATGCGTTCTGGTAATTTTCCCGGGAAAACTAGGTAGGAAAGGGGATAATTATCCCGGGAAAATCATAAGGGGGTTATTGCGGTGCGTTTGGTAACAGGCTTTGGTAAGTCCTGTTCGCCCTGCATACTGTTAAAGCTTAAGCACTTTTACCAACTTTACTTTTTTTTTTATTTTTTTTTTATTTTTTTTTATTTTTTTATTTTATTTTTTCTTTAAGGCAAAATTGGATTGAGTTTTGACCAAATTTCAAATAATGCTTAGAATTTGGAAATAAGAAAGTTTGTCTTCCCTGTAGAATTGATAATCTACTTTAATCTAATAAAATTGCAGGAAGCTGATGTGAAAAATTCTAACATTTAAATTAAAACCCTATGATTATAGTATATGAAAGTAAGGATCGTTTTAGCCGGGGATTAGAAGAAATACTAATCTACTCAATTTAAACTCTAAATCACCAAACTAGACTCAATAAAAGAAAACTAGACTCTTATGACTCAAAACAAACTAGAATGACTTAAAATAGCACAAAACAATGAAACTGACTCGAACCAGAACCTAGGGACTACTTTGAACGAATTCTAACTTTAACTTGACTCAAAATACTAAAAGACACAAAATTGGGCAGATTCTAACTAAAAGACACAACCATGTAAAGAGGGATTGGATTTTGGACGAAATTAAGGTAAAAACAAGCAGATTGTAAACTTAAACTAAGTTGCACGAAATTGGGGTGAAATAATGGGTGAATGCCTAGCTAGAGGGTTATTCTCCACACATGACATATATGCATATAAATCGATTTCCAGTTATTATTCCTATAAACCATGAATGACAATGCCCCAAATTAATCGTGAACTGCACAAATTAATTCTCAGATTTTCCTAATTTCATTGAATTGGATGGACAATGCATCGGCAACCAAATTATTCTTGTAACAGCATGTCCCTAAAAATGATAATTTTATAATTTTAATACGTCATTTTACGAAAATACCCTTTGAGGTGAAGGTGTTTGACTTCCGTTGGCCATTCGAAGTCACAATTAATGTTTCCGATTAGATTTTGAAGCTACAGACACATAGGCGAAATCCATTTGCGAGTGCGGATTATAGCGGTATAACTACGAACATTAGACATTGTTTCACTAAACTTTAGATTTAAAAGAAAATTAAATCCTACCATGTGGGAAGTGTAGCCAATTAGAAAATTAGGGAGGAAGGAGTGGACCAATTACACAAAAAAGGGAAATGACCAATTAGGAGAAAGAGGTGGACAGCCAATCAGGAGAGGGGATTTCCCTCTTCCCGTCAGCCACACCCATGCCCACGACCAAAACCGGTTTCAACCTGATTCTAATTCCAGGTGATTTCCACCAAGTAATCCGACAAAATTCACCCATTCTCCACCTGTAAATGATCCCTTGACCTCCCTTCTTTCATTTTCACCCAAGATTAGGAGGAATTTGATGGTAAATTGTTCTAAAAACCGGCGGTGGGTGCCGTGAGACATCACTCGGGATTCACTAATTGTGAATCAATCTCCTTCAATTACCACTACCACAATACTTCCCTGGAACTCAGGAACAAAGCCCAGACAGTGGTGGAGGCGTTGGAGCAAGTTTGGAGGTCAAATCGAACACACTCAAGTATAGGGTTTCCGATGGGTTTTAACAAAATTGAAGCTCTTCCTGGCCTAATTGGCCTTGGCCACATGCAACATTGGTTCATGATGTCTTGATATGTGTGCTACGGAGTCATAGCGCGAACCTCAGGTGAGTGGGTCTTTTCCTTTCTATCGTGTGTGTGTGTGTGTGTGTGTGTGTGTGTGTGTGTGTGTGTGTGTGTGTGTGTGTGTATGATTGATAATTCCACAAACGTTTATAAATCGATTGTTGCTTATGATTACTATGAATGCTTTGAAGTAATTATTGTGAACTACAAATAGCTTGATCCTTGTTTAGGGTACATAGGCAGTCTAACGAGACATTAGATGCAGCCATACAATAAGTGAGATTAAATAATTGAAACAAAAGTTTTGTTTGGGAAAATGAGCAATGCGAAGGAATTTGGTGAAAAATATGAGATTTAACCCTATGTCTTGGTGGTTAAATGTTGGTTATAAATCAATGTATGAAGAATTAAGAAATTGAAGTAAGGAGATGTAAGTAGTGATAGTTAATTAAACTAGTGTCTAGTTGAGCTTATCATCGATAATTATTCCCAAAACTAAATAGTTTGGAAGTGGGGCGTTATAGATTATGCATTTCATGCTATGTTATATTATATATATTTGGAAACACTATGAAATGTTTGGGTTTATATTGTATCATGGCATATTCATATGTATATTACCTGAATCTAATTATTGTGAATGCTTTGAAGTGCCAAATGACGCTGCGGACGCTCAGGTGAGATTTAGGTAAGTACACTTTGATGATAATGATGGTAGTGAGTACGATTGTGTTGAGATATATTAGGGCTCATAAACTTGCACCCCGGTGTTATTGCTTCCGCCCGTGGCCAGGGCCTAACCTTCACGTGATCATTCACTTCCTGCACCACACGCTCACCTTGAATCCAAGGTAGGTGCCAGCCTGTTGTACAGACCATATTAGGTGGTTCCAACTTGTAGGTGACTTGCGATACTTCACATAGCCTTCACGTGATCGTAGCACTTGAGCGTATTTATTTACACCCAGCATGTTGTACAGACCACTATAGGTGGTTCCGACTCGTGTGCAGGGATATGTGATGAGCTATGGGTTCAGCCGTACAGGCCACAAGAGGTAGATCCGACTGACATATTACTGAGATATGAATAAGTCGTACAGGTCACTATTGGTGACTCCGACTTATATGCTAGCCATGATTGATGAGATATGTGATGAGATATGAATAAGTCGTACAGGTCACTATAGGTGACTCCGACTAATATGCTAGCCATGATTGATGAGATATGTGATGAGATATGAATAAGTCGTACAGGTCGCTATAGGTGATTCCAGCTTGCGTGCTAATATGGTTTATTAAGCACATGATTATTTATATTGCTAATGAGATGCTGAGTAGTATTATACTTCTGAGTTTACTATTAGTATACTTTTGATCTCATACTTCTACGTAGTATGATTTGCTGAAAAATATTCGAGTTTTACGGCGAGGGGTTACTACCTTTGATAATGGAAATGATTTTGAAAATCTTTGTTTTGACCACTCACACTTTCTATTTTTACACCCCTCCAGGTTCTAGTAGCATGGTTCCGTATGGGCGTGGATATGTGGCACTCCTAGTTCTGGTGGCATATATTGATGGTATAATTATTATCTTTGTTCACTGTACTTGTTTTATGCTCTGTATCATGCGTGAAATGGGTCCATACCCGCTCACCGCGTAGTTGTGTATATAGGCACTTTTAAGTTTAAATTTATTCACACTTTACACATCATCACATTCTATGGCTTCGTCACCTTCTAGGTGTTGGCCAGCACAGCTCGATTCAAAGTCCTATTGAACTTTCTGGGTCGGGGTGTGTCAGTTTGGTATCAGAGCATAAGTTGGGGTAGTATTGTGTTTATCACACGAGTGATGTGAGCATTCGTGGTTCTTGTGTTTAACGTTCGAATCATGCCACCTCGTCGAATATGGAAAAATATGCTAACTTTTCTTACGTTTTGGACAGTTATGTTGTCTTCATGACATTTTAGATGATCATTTTGGCAATGTCCTTAGAATTATAACGAAGATTTCCCTTGAGGGGGAAAGGTGTAGATTTGAGGCAAGTTGATAGCCTAAGTTAATGTATTGATAATCGTGTATCACTAGAGATTTTACCAAATAATTCCATCATCATTCTTCCGTTGTTAGAATTTATCCTTTTGAGATTGGAAATCTCAGCTAGTTTTGATTTCTTGGTAGTATTGTTAGAATATCACTTAATAGAAATCTTGCGAAGTCCCCTTTTTGTTAGGACTTTGGAAATGTCTCATATAGCAATGTGGTGCCAAAATGGTAACACTTGACAGAAGAATAGGTTGGGAAATTTCTTTTGGTCACTGGTAGTTCAATATTTTGTGACGTTACTTTTCGATCATCAAGAAATCTTGTTAGATTATTCTTAAAATTTACCTCTCTATTTTTGGCCTGGGACAAAGTTGGAATTGTTCAGTTTTTTTTCATAATTCATCACTTTTGAAATCGTTTGACTTTTTAATATTAATCTGCATCAGCTTTGTTCGTACCTTTAACTTCACCTCCTAGTATTGAAGGCAATTGGGTTGATTTAGAGTCATCGGCCTATTTCCCATATCAATTGGATATGTACAAACTGTTCAGGAGGATCACTTAGACATTGAAATTGTATATTTAATCAGGATATCTTGTACTCTAGATTTCATGAACTTATTTTGACCCTCAAATTCTTGAATGTTCTTTTAACCTTTTTGACATGGTTTCACGCTCGGTTAGTGAGGAATTCATGACAGATCGATTTGGCGCGTGTATGCGCCACTTTCACATTGATGTTAGTAAGAACCATTTGGAATGAGCTATTTTATCCATGACTTGAAGTTAATATTTATCATTTTTGCTTAGAAATCAAATGATATATCTCCATGGAGAACGTGTCCGAAATCTTTATCAACCTTAGAACTTCTTATATACGCTCAATTTTTTTTTTGAAACAGACTAAGTTTTTTATAGTGGTAGTAAAAGAATTTAATCAGCAATTATGAGTATCGATATGGAGTTACCTTTAACCTATCAAGAAATGGTTCGAATGATTATAATCATTTTGTTATATGAGTGGAAGTTGGGAAGTATCATTATTCATTATCAGTTCGAGATATTTTGTATGTGTAGAGAATGTGAAAGTCAATAATTTTGATGCTGAACCAAGGTTACACTCATGTGGTATTTCGATTGGTGGTAGTTTTACTTAAGTAGAAAACAATATTCTTCTAGCTTTAAAACTTAAAGTATTGGCAATAGTTATTTCCTTAAAATGGGTGTTGAAATTTCAACAACAAGACACTTGTGAAGACAACTAAGATAGAAGTGGGATGTAGTCAACTTCTTCGAGTAATGTGATCTAGAACTTCTCTTTGTGACATGATCAAATGTGGAGGTAGGAAAGGAATAAAATCGAGGCTCCCTTTGATGTGTTTTAAATGAACCCTCACTTTAGATGCACCTCGCTTTTGAATAATGTTAGGGGGATATTGAGGATATAGAGTTCAAACTTCGTGGACAACTACAGTTTTCTAATTGCGTCCAGAGGATGAGAACTTTTTGAGAAAACTGCTCCTAGACTTCTATACAAATTCAGGCAAACAGAAACCCGAAAAGATTATCATCATGGTGTATTTATATTTTATTGTGTTACATGTTTCACTTCCAAGCCTTTGGAAGTCTGTATGAAGGTTTTGAGTATTAGAAGTTGTTCAGTATTGTATTTCTACCCCTAGACTAACGAATAGTCTGAAATGAGTTACTCAAACCTTAGTGGACGAGTTGCATCTTATTCGTCCCACCATTAGCATGGTTGCAGTATATCCTTATCTCTATTTTAGTCAATTGTAACCACTATTACACTTTTGGGTTAACTATGGTATCATTGGAGTTGGCGTATAGAGATTTTATGCACAGTGCATATTTATTAGACGCTTACTTTTGTTAGAATTATGGGTAACTATGGTTACATTACTGTTTAGGAGTATGGTATCATTTTAAACATAATATAAATATTGTATGTGCAGCTTGTGATTTACAGAAGAATATTGCGAACAAATATTTGATTGACTGAGATTGTGATGTAGAAAATTTATGTTATTGACAATGTTACCTAAGAAGGTAGCGAATGAGCATGATCGAGGCGTGTATGTGTATTTCCCAATGAGGGGCAAGATGGTACTATTGCACTCTCGGGAATAGTCACTTGCTTATCGGGACAATAGTGAATTGTCAATATTGTGGACTGCAGACCGTAATATTAATAATTTATTCGTTGGGTTCGTTAAGTAGGTAAACAAGTAAGTCATTCTACATTAGTATTTGTATTTACTTATTTAATTAGTGATTTGTTGTTTGGGCTTGACCCAAAGATATTACATACTTATTTTTGAAGTACATTATACTATGAGTGCGTCTGTGAATAATATTATATTTTGGCATGGTACTGATGAAGAGGGAAAGTTTGAGCTTGGAGGCATAAAAGAGGAATCATTGCACTTCGATCGCTACAGAATGACATTCTCTTTTATGCAACCGCTCTAGTTTGATTTCTTCCTTATGTGTACATTTCTTACAAAAAATTTTCGGAGTATTTTATGTATAATTAGTGATCCCAAATTTCGAGGACGAAATTTTTTAAGGTGGGTAGATTGTAACAGCCCGTCCCTAAAAATGATGATTTTATAATTTTAATATGTGATTTTACGAAAATACCCTTTGAGGTGAGGGTGTTTGACTTCTGTTGACCATTCGAAGTCACAATTAATGTTTCTGATTAGATTTTGAAGCTATGGACGCATAGGCGAAATCCGTTTGCGAGTCCGGATTATAATGGTATAACAACGGACAATAGAAATTGTTTCACTAAACTTTAGATTTAAAAGAAAATTAAATCCCACCATGTGGGAAGTGTAGCCAATTAGAAAATTAGGGAGGAAGGAGTGGACCAATCAGACAAAAAGGGGAAATGACCAATTAGGAGAAAGGGGTGGACAACCAATCAGGAGAAGGGATTTCCCTCTTCCCGTCAGCCACACCCATACCCACGACCAAAACCGGTTTCGACACGGTTCTAATTTTGGGTGATTTCCACCAAGTAATCCGACAAAATTCACCCATTCTCCACCTGGAAATCATCCCCTGACCTCCCTTCTTCCATTTTCACCCAAGATTAGGAGGAATTTGGTGGTAAATTGTTCTAAAAACCGATGGTGGGTGCCATGAGACATCACTCGAGATTCATTAATTGTGAATCAATCTCCTTCAATTATCACTACCACAACATTTCCCTGGAACCCAGTAACAAAGCCTAGATAGTGGTGAAGGCGTCAGAGCAAGTTTGGAGGTCGAATCGAACACACCCAAGTATAGGTTTTCCGACGGGTTTTAACAAAATTGAAGCTCTTCTTGGCCTAATTGGCCTTGGCCACATGCGACATTGGTTTGTGATGTCTCAATATGCGTGCAAGGGAGTCGTAGCCCGGAGCTCAGGTGAGTGGGTCTTTTCCTTTCTATCGTGTGTGTGTGTGTGTATATATATGCATGATTGATTATTCCACAAACGTTTATAAATCGATTGTTGTTTATGATTACTGTGAATGCTTTGAAGTAATTATTGTGAACTACGAATGGCTTGGTCCCTGTTTAGGATATGTAGGCAGTCTAACGAGACGTTAGATGCAACCATACAATAAGTGAGATTAAATAATCGAGACAAAAGTTTTGTTTCGAAAAATGAGCAATGCGAAGGAATCTGGTGAAAAACATGAGATTTAACCCTATTTCTTGGTGGTTAAATGTTGGATATAAATCAATGTATGAAGAATCAAGAAATTGAAGTAAGGAGACGTAAGTAGTGATAGTTAATTAAACTAGTGTCTAGTTGAGCTTATCACCGATAATTATTCCCAAAACTAAGTTGTTTGGAACTGGGGCGTTGCAGATTATGCATTTCACACTATGTTATATTATATATATTTGGAAACACTATGAAATGTTTTGGTTTAGATTGTATCATGGCATATTCATATGTATATTACCTGAATCTAATTATTGTGAACACTTTGAAGTGCCAAATGACGCTGCGGATGCTCAAGTGAGATTCAGGTAAGTACACTTTGATGATAATGATGGTAGTGAGTACGATTGTGCTAAGATATATTAGAGCTCATAAACCTGTACCCCGGTGTTACTGCTCCCGCCCGTGGCCAGAGCCTAGCTTTCACGTGATCGTTCACCTCCTGTACCACACGCTCACCTTGAATCCAAGGTAGGTGCTAGCCTGTCGTACATACCACATTAGGTGGTTCCGACTCGTAGGTGACGCCAACCCGTCGTACATACCACATTAGGTGGTTCCGACTTGTAGGTGACTTGCGATACTTCGCACAACCTTCACATGATCGTAGCACTTGAGCGTATTTATTTAAACCCAGCATGTCGTACAGACCATTATAGGTGGTTCCGACTCGTGAGCAGGGATATGTGATGAACTATGGGTTCAACCGTACAGGCCACAAGAGGTGGATTCGGCTGACATATTACTGAGATATGAATAAGTCGTCACTATAGGTGACTCCGACTTATATGCTAGCCATGATTGATGAGATATGAATAAGTCGTACATGTCACTATAGGTGACTCCGACTTATATGCTAGCCATGATTGATGAGATATATGATGAGATATGAATAAGTCGTACAGGTCACTATAGGTGACTCCAGCTTGGGTGCTAATATGGTTTATTAAGGACATGATTATTTATATTGCTAATGAGATGCTGAGTAGTATTATACTTCTGAGTTTACTGTTAGTATACTTTTGATCTCATACTTCTTCGTAGTATGATTTGCTAGAAAATATTCGAGTTTTACGGCGAGGGGTTACTACCTTTGATAATGGAAATGATTTTGAAAATCTTTGTTTTGACCACTCACACTTTCTATTTTTACACCCTTCCAGGTTCTAGTAGCATGGTTCTGTATCGACGAGGACATGTGGCATTCCCAGTTCTAGTGGCATATATTGACGGTATAATTATTATCTTTGTTTACTGTACTTGTTTTATGCTCTGTATCACGTGTGAAACGGGTCCATACCCGCTCACCGCGTAATTGTGTATATAGGCACTTTTATGTTTAAATTTATTCACACTTTACACATCATCACATTCTATGGCTTCGTCACTTTCTAGGTGTCGGCCAGCACAGCTCGATTCAGAGTCCTAGTGGACTTTCCGGGTCGGGGTGTGTCAATTCTTCAATAGTTCCCTACATGAACAGCATAATAGAAATACAATCAAATGTCATTAAGCTTTGTGAAAATCATAAGCATTGACAAGGCATTCGTAACTATGAACTGCATGATACTTCTGCCATGGATTTACTTAACGCAATTGTGACTAGCAACCTCCACTACTTATAAATATAAGTTCATAACGATTAGGTGAAATTCCCTTATATTTTAGCATCAAATTCATGCATGCAAACTAAGTGGACCTCCTCCTTAATCAACATACAAGAATAAGTTATCAATCAAATAGATAAGTAAATCGCATTCATGATTCAAGAAACAATAACTGGAGGAAATCAATTCATATCACATATATGTTCATGGCTTTGAATTCACCTCTAACTAAATAGAAATTAGTTCCTCATCTTCGCAATTAAACAAAGACAATTAAATTTAAACATTGAAAACTAAGATAGAATACACCTAGAAACGCTCCAACAATCCTACGTCTTGAATGGCAAGCACGGCTCCAGGTGGTTCCTCCTTCCTTCCTTGCTGCGACACAATGGGGATTTTCTGAATTTAGGCTCTTGAGGTGTGGTGGATGGTGTGGTGATCTGATGGTAGAGGGTGGTGCTTGATTTATGCGGCAAAATGTAGTATTTATAGGGCTAAAACACACGAAGAATTAAACACTCCAAATCCACAAGAAAAAGGCCATCTAGAAATCAGAAACCAAAGAGAATAGGGATAAGGGACACACGGCTTCTAGAAGAAAAACTAAAGGGACCATGTGACATAGATTTAGGCTTCTAGAAAGGGATAGGTGCGGCACCAATGTAGGAGAAGGATAAGGCTTCTAGAAACTTGATATTTAGGTGTTCTAGTGTCATTTGGATGTCCCCCTTGCAGCAGGAATTAAGGTAGCAAAAGATTAGGATAGGATAAGATAAGATAAGATTGGATAAGGTTTGGATAAGATAAGGCTGTTTGGATAATGTTCCTTCTTTGTAGCTGATTCCTTATCTTCAATGCTTCCAAATTTGTTTCTCCAGATATTAAGCACATTCCTAGCCTCTCTTGATCTTCAAATTCGTCATCCACCTTACTCTATGCATGTGCGATCCATTCCAAGCCCAAGACTGCTCTAAAATGCTCCAAATTGCACTTTCTTGCCTACTTTGGCAATTGAACCTACAAACACACGAAAATAGTTTAAATCACTATAATAAATAGAAACTAACTATGTAAATGCAAGAAAACAGGCTAACTAAGTCGCATAAATATGCTCTTATCAGAAGCTCAAATGCATAAAGAGGATCAATCTCGCTTTACTACATGTAAGGTCATCTCTAATGGAGAAGGCTAAAGACTAAAAGTAAAAAAATGGTCTGATTTGTCAAAAAACTCATATCCAACCTATGACTATGCTATAATTCTAAGGAGCCTACCAGACTATTATTTGGCCAAAGGAGCATCAGTTGGCCAAGGGACGATAATGCTAGCCAAATGTAGCCCCCTCTTAGTCTTTTTCGGAACCCAACTCCTTAGTTGCAATAATTGATTCAAATTCAATGACTAGATTTGAACAAATTCAACAATAATTTAACTAAATTAACCAATAAATTTAACGTAAACTTAAAACTAATAAATTATTGAGGGGGTTATTGTAGCCCATTTGGTTGGAGATAGTATATTAGTATGGCCTAACACTGTTCATTTAAAAATAATTTTTTAGGGGGCTATAATTTTAGACAGGACTCTATTTAGCTCTTTTGGTTGGAGGTGACCTAACATGATACGATTATTGCCTTAAGTCATATCACATGTAAGATAGAGCTTAAAATGGAAAGGTCAACCACACAAGAAAAACTATATATATCGTTAATTTATGTAGAACCTCTTGACTTTATCAAGCCACTTAAGATTACAGGTATACAAAATGTTTGTTATATGAAGGGTTTTGATTGTAAGTTTATATATGTTGTGGTCTAAAATGTTTATTTAATTTTTAATATATTAGCCACGTTACACTTATGTAATTATGTTTTAGGATCATTTATGCTTTGTATTCAAGGGCATGAATTGGCATAAAAGAGTGGCACACATGAATTAAAATTTAATTTAGGATTTGAATTGTTCAATTACTTGTATAGGAAATTGTATGAATTTACATACAAGCTAAAGGTAAATATTTATGTACAATTCTTTGGTATGATTAATTTTTTATATTAAGAATATTGATTGCTTTATGATGCATGCGTACGAGAACGACAAACGGTGAGCAAAAATTGTGGTATTGCATGTGCAGAACGAAACAGTTCAACTGTTAAAGATGATTAAAGCAACATAAAAAATAGCCAACAACTTATAACATAACATATTATGTTATACTCTCCAAAGGAACAATGCTTCTCAAAATTTCAAATGGGGAGTTGGAATAGAATTGATTTTTCAGAGATTTTGGATGCGGTTTTTAGCTATTAATATTCTTTGATCGAAATCTTATTATTTTTCAATCTTTGATCAAATTCTTTTAACTTTGTACATTTCAGCCTATTAGTATCAATCCATGTCAATTTTTTTTTTTTTTTAAATAAAAAAAATTCAAGATAATTATTTTTCTCACTCAATTGCCAAAAGTAATTGCCTGAATTCAAAATTCTTATCTTCATCATCTATATTCAAAGAAAACCAAATTGTAAACAAATAAGGTTTTTTCGTTCAACTAATTTGAAATTCTTGATCATTGAGTAGATAAGGAATGGACCCATAAGCAAAACAATATGTACACATTGCGTACAAATGTGCCCATTTGAATACGCTCCTCGATCATGATTGAATGTACCCACTGGTTGCAGGCTATGCTCATAAATTGAGAAAAGTTTGCTGTTGTAAGCATGTTTTATACTAATTTACCAAATAATCTTTTCTCTTGTCAAAATTTTGCTGGAAAATGCATCATTAATCAATTATAACACACAAAAGAAAAATGTACCTGTGACGACCTATCCCAAATTAAAAAAATATTTTATCCTTGAATACGTGGAAATGACGATTTTACCCTTGTGATCGTTGTGATGTGAATGTATTTATATGGTTTAAATCATTGCCCCGTTGACAAAAAAATTATTGATATTAGAGGTTACGAGGGTCTCGATGTGAATTAGTGGCTGAGTTGGATTCATAGTGGAAATATTAGTAAGGAAGAGAGGAAATTGGGTTGGACCCAAATTGCATGAGCTTGGCCATGCAGCCCAATTAGGACTTAGGACAATTTAAAATGCCCAATTCTATTGGACACACGTACACACATGTGCAACCTTCTTCCCTTCTCTCTCTTTTTCTTGAAAATTCTTTATGTCCGTACAACCGAGCCTTCAACCTTCAAACACCATCAAAACACCACAGATCGAACTTCTAAGGACCACCTTTGGATTCCTTGCAAGCCTAAGAACCTAATCATACTAGTTGTTCAAAGAAAAGACGTCGGGAACTCGAGAACTCGCGAGCTCCGACGGGGTACCCTGTTACTCCAACATGATCGTGGATCTTTCACAGTATTTTAAAACTCAAAAAGGGTCCTAAACGTTTCTACTAGGATCTTAGGCTAGTTTTGGAGTGGTTAGAACGTCGAAACGCTTGGGTCTGTCGAGTTTCAGGTTTGGTCGGTTGTGTCGAGCTATTTTTGGACCGTTTTCAATTGGTGTTAGGACTTCAAAGTGGTAAGATCATGTTATACTCGTCCAGGGCTTCAATTTGATATAAATTTTATGAAATTTTGTTGAAAAATGGCGAAGATATTAAAGTTTAAAGTTTTTCCAGAAACCGGCGAATGTAGTAGTGGCCGGCGCCTGAATCTGGCGAACCATCGGAAAAGACAAGGAATATTCCATCAACTTTGACGGAATATACTAACGGTGTAAGGTAACACCGTTAGTTTTTAGACGGTATATGCTGATATTTAACTAAATATTCCCTAACGTCGTTAGGGAATCCGTCCATGTGCCAGGCACGTGCCCGCGCATAGCCGGTGCATTGGCCAACTCATGGGGGCACGTGGGACGTCGGTAAATTATTCTAAAAATTCAGGGATGCTCGGGGTGTTGAGTAGGCCATGATAGTATATTCAAACACCCCAATTGAGCAACGTATGAGAAGTTATTTCATAGTGATGGTTATGTGCTTAAAAATAACATTAAAATAGTTGTTTCACATATAGGTGAGAAGTTTCCAAAGGACGAGCGCAGCCAGGTGAGACTTGGGGGTTACGACCCGACTACATACCAGTGAGTGGGCTTTTGAGTTATATATATATGCCTTATGTTTCCCATAAACTATTTAATTGGTTTTTACGCTTTACATGCCATGTCGTATGCATTACATATTAGAATATACTTTATTATAGTTGTGCATATTATTGCTCGACGCTGTGGACGCTCAGGTAAGCTTTAGGTGAGTATATAGCGATAGTTGTGATGGTAGTGTGTATGATTATGATGAGTTTCTTTCAGTGATTTATATCCTGCACCCCGGTGTTAGTGCTCCACCCTACACGTGATCATTCACCTCTCGCACCATACGCTCACCTTGGATCCAAGGCAGGTGCCAGCCTGTTGTACAGACCACATTAGGTGGTTCAGACTCATAGGTAACTTGCGATACTTCGCACAACCTTCACGTGAGTTGAGCGTACTTATTTACACCTAGCCTATCGTACAGACCACATATGTGGTTCTGACTTGTGTGTAGGATTTGATTTGATTGTTGAGTTATTAATTCAGCCGTACAGGTCACATTAGGTGACTTCGGCTGATATGTCACTTTATATTAGTGCAATTCACCTAGCTTACTTATTCATGGTTGAGATGATTGTCATGGCATACACATGGTTTGGTTAATTTCAAGTATAGTTTTCATATATGTTTATAGTATTATTTTCTGGGAAACTTATACGGGTTTTACAGTGAGGGGTTATTACATTTGAAAAGATAAATGGTTTTGAAAGTTTTGTTTTTGCCTACTCACACTTTCTGTTTTATGCCCCTCCAGGTTCTAGATAGAAGTTTGTGTCGGTGGCTCACTAGGACTTCACGGTGGTTTTGACAGACATCCACCAGTGTAGGGTTTCTTTTATGATCTGTATAATTATTACTTAGTCTCTTGGACTGCACTTCGATATCTATGCTTTGGTTGTGTATGTCTTTACTCTAATCACTTTCACTCGTATTTATAGGCTAGTCTAAGGTAAGATAACTAGTGATTTTTATTTATTCGCATTTTCGTGTCATTACCACTTCCGCACAGCGCACATGGTTACGTTACCCTCACGTGACGGCCAACATGCTTCGATTGAGGTCAGGGTGTGTAAGTACCCATGTACTCCAACACACAAACCCAATTGCAAAATGAATGGGAAACAAATTGCAGTACATTTTGCAGTAGAAATATACCCATCTGACCAAAAAATACATTCAACTCATAAAAATATACATAAACAAGACAAAATAATTAAACGAAGAATATAAACATGGGTACACTATTGCACAAAAGAGTGACATTAGATTTTAAATGGACTTTCTGATTTTAACTTAATCATAATTTAAATTGTCTAAAATATAGATGAGATCCCAATTCATGATATGAAAATTCAGAAATTAATATGCATAAATGAGTCAATATAATAGTACGTTTGATGTGTTGTTTAAGTTAACAACTAATTAAAAAAAAAATTAAGCAAAATGGTGACATGTAATGTTTTAAATGCAAAAGTGCTGATGTGGATACAGTTAAGGGACTTAGATAAAAAATTAAAAAACAACAAGGTTTCAATAAAATAATGTTGTGAACAAAGGATGAGATCCTAATTCTCTACATAAAATTAAACTCATACAATGCTAATATGATGATGAGCAAATCTATTCTTAAAAACATTGAGTGGTTTTGAGGAATTTCCTTTTTTTTATTACATTAAGAGAATGTTATAAGTACGATTTTTTGTTGTCGTTATAATTGAAAAATTGTTGGGTTTTTATATACGTTTTTTGGGTTCAAAACCCAGATTCTTAAATTATGTAATAATTTCGAATCTCTTTTCCTTCATTTAATAATAATAATAAAAACAAATTATGGCTAAATCGTGATTTAATGGTTTAGATTTGGCTTGAATGATCACAAATCCTTCATGAAAAAATTGAGATTCCACTATAAAATTACTTATAATCACGTTCAAGGTCTATTCTTTCTCCGATGTAAGATTAATATTTCTCTGATGTACGATTGATACTCTCATCATGTCTCCTCTTACGTGGTGATTAAGTCTAGACCCCCTTAGAATATCATTGTATATACCATTCAACTTGATGTCTGATTGATGCCCACTTTCTCAATGTCACTAGCATAAAAATTAAAATAAACCACAAACAAAAAATCCACTGCAGGTATATTGCATATTGCCTACACCTGCGCAATCGTTTGTTCAGTTTAACTAATGAAGGTAGAGTAGAACTCATATCATTTGCAAGTTGTTAGAAACTAATTCACATAAAAAGAGGAAATCTCACTGCATCCATATAGCAGTATTTTGGCTGTTGTGGGAGTTTGAATGGACGACGTTGTAAAAGTGGCTAGGTCCCCCTAATCGCTTTGTGCAAAAGGGAGGGTAGGTTGTAAAATGAAAAACATAATTTAACCCAAAAAAATGTAAAACATAATACTAAATTTCGGAGTTGACCCCTTAATGAAACTTGTAAAGCTTTTCATTACAAGTGATTACATTTTTCACACTTCTACAATAATTATTATTAATTTTATTAATTTTTCACTCAAATAAATATCATTGTTGATGAGATTTGGAAGGTTTTAAAAATCTAAACGACCATGTAACCTTGCCAATGGAACTCAAAGCTTACATGTTATTCCTTTTACAAAATCCTCAATTTTCATAAATCATTATGACATAAGATTTTGTGGTATCCACTTCTGTAAATATTTTAAATTGACGATCAAATTAGTTCATTGTATTCATATAGGATCAAGAAGTGTAGTTGTAAAAAATCATCAAAATCAGAGTTAAAATAACCGTTAAATCGTGATTTTTCGTTTATAACCGTTGAAAAGTTTTGTCATGTTACTTGATCTCTGAATGTTTGTTTTTTGCAATTTTTGGCGTATGCGATCTCGAAGCATATATAAACAAGTTTGACGGTTGGATCATTGAATTTAGTTTCATAGGATGCGTATTCCATTAAAACGATACATTAACTAACACTTAAGTTTATTTATACTTTGATTAAGTATAACATAAGATTTTGTGGTATCCACTAATGTAAATATTTTAAATTGAAGATCGAATTCATTCATTGTATTCATATAAGGTCAAGGAGTGTAGCTGTAAAAAATCATTAAAATCGGAGTTAAAATAACCGTTAAATCGTGATTTTTCGTTTATAACCGTCGAAAAGTTTTGTCTCGTTACTTGATCTCTGAATATTTCTTTTTTGCAATTTTTGGTGTATGTGATCTCGAAGCATATATAAACAAGTTTGATGGTTGGATCGTTGAAATTAGTTTCGTAGGATGTATATCCCATCAAAATGATAGATTCACTAACACTTAAGAGTTTATTTATACTTTCATCAAGTATAACATAAGATTTTGTGGTATCCACTAGTGTAAATATTTTAAATGGAAGATCGAATTCATTCATTGTATTCATATAGGGTCAAGGAGTGTAGCTGTAAAAAATCATCAAAATCAGAGTTAAAATAACTGTTAAATCGTGATTTTTCGTTTATAACTATCGAAAAGTTTTGTCTCGTTACTTGATCTTTGAATGTTTGTTTTTTGCAATTTTTAGCGTATGCGATCTCGAAGCATATATAAACAAGTTTGACGGTTGGATCGTTGAAATTAGTTTTGTAGGATGCGTATCCCAACAAAACAATAGATTCACTAATACTTAAGAGTTTACTTATACTTTCATCAAGTATAACATAAGATTTTGTGGTATCCACTAGTGTAAATATTTTAAATGGAAGATCGAACTCATTCATTGTATTCATACAGGGTCAAGGAGTGTAGCTATAAAAAATCATCAAAATCGGAGTTAAAATAACCGTTAAATCGTGATTTTTCGTTTATAACCATCGAAAAGTTTTGTCTCGTTACTTGATCTTTGAATGTTTGTTTTTTGCAATTTTTGGCGTATGCGATCTCGAAGCATATATAAACAAGTTTGATGATTGGATCGTTGAAATTAGTTTCGTAGGATGTGTATCCCATCAAAACGATTGATTCACTAACACTTGAGAGTTTATTTATATTTTCATCAAATATAACATAAGATTTTGTGGTATCCACTAGTGTAAATATTTTAAATTTAAGATCGAATTCATTCATTGTATTCATATAGGGTCAAGGAGTTTAGCTGTAAAAAATCATCAAAATCAGAGTTAAAATAACCGTTAAATCGTGATTTTTCGTTTATAACCGTCGAAACGTTTTGTCTCATTACTTGATCTCTGAATTTTTGTTGTTTGCAATTTTTGGCGTATGCAATCTTGAAGCATATATAAACAAGTTTGACGGTTGGATCGTTGAAATAGGATGCATATCTCATCAAAACGATAGATTTACTAACACTTAATAGTTTATTTATACTTTCATCAAGTATAACATAAGATTTTGTGGTATCCACTAGTGTAAATATTTTAAATTGAAGATCGAATTCATTCATTGTATTCATATAGGGTCAAGGAGTGTAGCTGTAAAAAATCATCAAAATTAGAGTTAAAATAACCGTTAAATCGTGATTTTTCGTTTATAACCGTTGAAAAGTTTTGTCTCGTTACTTGATCTCTGAATGTTTGTTTTTTTCAATTTTTGGCGTATGCGATCTTGAAGCATATGTAAACAAGTTTTACGGTTGGATGGTTGAAATTAGTTTCGTAGGATCCGTATCCCATCAAAACGATAGATTCACTAACACTTAAGAGTTTATTTATACCTTCATCAAGTATAACATGAGATTTTGTGGTATCCACTAGTGTAAGTATTTTAAATTGAAGATCGAATTCATTCGTTGTATTCATATAGGGTCAAGGAGTGTAGTTGTAAAAAATCATCAAAATCAGAGTTAAAATAACCGTTAAATTGTGATTTTTCGTTTATAACCGTCGAAAAGTTTTGTCTTGTTAATTGATCTCTGAATGTTTGTTTTTTTGCAAATTTTGGCGTATGCGATCTCGAAGCATATATAAACAAGTTTGACGGTTAGATCATTGAAATAAGATTCATACGATGCGTATCCTATCAAAACGATACATTAACTAACACTTAGAGTTTCTTTGGGTTAAATATTAGGCGGGAAATTAATTATTATAATTTTTTTATGTGTTTGGTATTTTTAAATTACTTGATATTTTTATTTTTAATGTGTTTTATGATTTTTAATCTCAATCTTTGCCTATAATATACTATAAAAATAAATAAATAAATAAAACTTAAATTTTAAAATTTATATAGGATAATAATAGAATAATAATTAATAAAAAATATATACATATTCATTATATCTATTGCATTTAATAGTACGTTTTTTTTAGTAGTTTAAAAAATTAAAATCATCAAAATAGCATTTTTCTTATCGTGTCGAAACAGGTTATCCGCGTGTCACTCTTGTGTAAACCTATTAAGGATCCGTTATTAACAGGTTATTATCGTGTGACCCGATAATGACCCGATTAGTTATCGTGTTGACCCGAAACCCGTTATTTTCGTGTCGTGTTAACGGGTCGTGTAAAAAATTGCCAGGTCTAATTAATTTCAATGTAAAATGATGGTTAAGATCATTTTGAAGTTTGAAGACACATCAATGGTTTTATGTAATCGCATTCACTACCATAAAATACTATTTACCCGATCAAATATTGCCCGACGAACTATATTTTGTCGGGTCAAGAGATTTTACCCAACAACAATATACGTTTGTCAGGCAAAGCTGATCAACATTTAGGGTTTTGTCAAAATTTTTGTGCACTGTTCTAAAAATCCCCCGCCTGGCACCGCCTAGGAGCTAAGTGGTTGACCACTGTCCTAATTAATGCTTATGTGTTTGAAAATCAAGAAACAACACCTAGACCTTCTTAGGCGTCCGCTTAGCCCGTCTAAACCCGTATAGGCACCCGCTAGGTCGTGACTCTCACTTAGGCATAGAATCGAGAACTTTCATTTTGCATTTAATATTTGTTCAATAAATTATAAGAGACTTGTTGAATACTGGGATGAACACTCATTATATGCTTGTTCTCCATATTTTCAATTGTTATAATAGTTTAATCTATATGTCATTTTATTTTTCAAGTTATGTTTCCCAATACAATTATATATATTTTAAGTATAAATAGACACCTATTTATAAGATATATAAGAAATTTTACTTAAATCCACATAATCCGCCTAGGCGCTAGGCCTTAGCCCACCACGTGACTGGTGCCTAGCCCCTTTTAGAACCTTGGTTTTGAGCGATGAAAATATTTGGCACGGCAAGATATAATTGTTAGGCAAAATTTTGGCACCAAGAAAAAAAATGGCACATATTGTGTAAAGGTTTGCTTGACGAAAATTATGTTTGTCGATTTAATTAGTTTTTGGCCGACAATATATTTCATCCGGTCATGTCTATATGCTATTGGGTAAAGTTCCACAGTGACCTGTCAAAAAATACCACTGGAAAACCTATTATTTGACGACTTGGGTCGTCGGGCAAAACCCTATTCCTTAAGGATCATGCTTTCTTCTTTCTCTCTTCTCCTTTTTTTTTTTTCCCTCTTCTTCCCGCTCGCTCGATGTTTTACTCTTCTTCAAAAAAAAAAATCTCTCGCTCTCCCTTTCCCTCGCTCCCCCACTCACACCCATATCTTCCCCATCTTTTACTCTCCCAATTGATTTAAGGTTAATGTTTTTTATTTGTTAAATATTTTTTTTTGTTTAATTGTTTGATTAATGAGTTTTGTTTGTTGTAAGTTTGTAATTGTATTGCAATAAAATTAAAGGAAGGGTATGTATTTGTCTCTTAATTTATGCTTTTTTAGTAAGTTTTAATTTATTTAATTGTGATACATATATGTATTTTGCAATTGTAGGTTGTGTGAAATTTTGAGTTTGTGTTGGTGAAACATATATAGCTTAGGTCAGTTTAAACGCGGTGTGAAATTGTTTAAAATTTCATAACCGTTTATATGAAGTTAATTCTGTTGAATAACTTTGTATTATAAATTCGGAAAAACCTGTTTGAGAGTGTTGGATGTGCATGTAGAACAGTTTTAGACTGAAACAGTGAGCAAAAGAATTCAAGTGTTTAGATTGCGTTACCAGAGATGAACTCTAGACAGGTGTATTTATAATGTGGGGAGAAAGACTTTTTAGGATAGAATTCTTGTTCTAAGCCGGAAGAATCTTAAAGGATATTTAGAAGTAGACATTGCATGACACATCCCAACCCGGATTGTCCACTAGGACTCCGAATCGAGTTGTGTTGGCCGACACCTGGAAGGTGACGAAGTCATAAAGTGTAATGATGTGGAAAATGTGAATGAATTTAAACCTAAAAGTGCCTAAATACAAGAGTGCGCTGTGAGCGGAAATAAACCCATTTCACACGTGACGGCAGAGTATAAGTAAAGTATAGTAGAGTGGATTAAGAATCATACCATCAAAGGTAATCTCCAATACCAAGATTTTCCATGAATTCTCGTCGATAAGAAAGCTCAGTTATTAAAACCTGGAGGGGCGAAAAATAAGGGTGAGTAGACCTAAAAATAAAGTTTAGATAAAAACCTTTTGAAAGCGTTGTAACCCATCGCTGTAAAACCTGTATAGTTTCCAGAAAATTATACTACATATAAGTATGAAATCAAGTGCAAATCAATAGTAAATCCAAAAATATTCCAAATCACTAAATATCAGCAGCAGCATAATAAAATCAGGTGCTCGTCAATCTATGCTAACACACGAGTCAGAGTTGCCTAAAGCAACCTATATGACTCATAAGCAACCTGTACGACAGTGTTGGAGTTGCCTATCGCAACCTGTAGGACAATGTCAGAGTTGCCTACTATTGCAACCTGTATGACAGTGTTGGAGTTGCCTACTATCGTACAGGTTGAAGTTGCCTATTATTGCAACCTGTACAACAATGTCGGAGTTGCCTAAAACATAAATATAGTCATGCCATAACTCAATCATTTCAAATAACACCATAAACTCACCTGAACTTCCTTGCACGTCCCGCGTTCACCTTAGCACTTCCAAGCATTCACAATAATTATATTCAGGTAATATGCATATGGATATGCCATGATGCAATCTAAAACTCAACCATATCATAGTCTTTGAAAAAAAAATATATATATATATGACATGGCATAAAATGCATAAATCAATTTAAAAGCATTTGTGGAACTATCAATCATATATATACTATAAAAAGGAAAAGACCACACTCACCTGAGGTCCGCACTACAACTCCCTAGCATGAACATCGAGGCGTCACGAACAATCGGCTCCTAGAACAATTATCAAATCACATCTCAGAATTCTTATTGATAAGACATGTACCTTACATAAAACACATCCCCAAGGACGTTCTAAAATGATTTGAAACCTATTGACCAAAAGTCAAAGGTCGACGGTAGGGTCCACAACCTTACGTAACTTGACCTAGAAGATCCGCACCTCATATATCTGATTCGTAACTTCCAAAGATCCACATTATGCTTCATATTAAAGTTTTATTACTATCCAAAGGTTGGATCTCCGCCAATTGCAATTTCAAGTGGCGGTCAACGTTTTATTTTACGAACTTACAAATCCAAATCGGGAAGATCCGTACGTCGGATCGTGATCCAGAAGTGTCAAAGGTGATGCAGTTATTTATACGCACACAAATTAAACCCTCTTTTTATCAATTGTAGTATAAGTATAAGTAGGGATCGTTCTGGACCGGGGATTAGGAGGGATTGTTAATCACTTGGAAACTGACTCAAAAACGTAAAAACAATATAAAACACTAAACTAGACTCAAAGAATGCGAAACTAAACGTTAAAACACTAAGACAGAATGTAAATATGAAATTGATGAAATGGTGTTGAAGTTTTCCTTCTTCGTGCTAGAATATTTTTAGTATAATGGCACAAATAAGGGTGTCGAATCCACAGGGACTAATTGGACCTAAACAACTACTTGTTTTGCAAAAACTCTATAAGAGAAATAAAACTAATCAATTTAGGTAGATTTGTTGTTGTAACTTGAAAGCACAAGAAAATGAAGTAGACACAAATAAATGAATCAACAACTAATGAAATGAGATAGCACAAATAGAGATGTAGCTAGAGATTCGATTTCACCATTGCTAAGCCAAGTCCATGCTTGTTAAGTCAGATTATACTCATCCATCTACTTATTTCTTGGGTTTGTTTCACTTAGATATGATCAGCCATATGATGTGTGGACTTGATCAAATGTCCCTAATCATGAACCTAATTGTGATGTGCAACTTTGGTTCCTAATCAAGAATATGTAGTGCATAAGAAACTTTCACAAAACCAAAGGGAACACTCGGCAGGATGTTTGCAAAACATTCCCTTCATTCATTCACATATCCACCAAGATTATGCATGATGTGTGCTTTAATCTTGGCTAAACAACCTGTGGTTAATTCAAATGATGATCAAGCACTAAAATCAACACTAAGTCACAATTAAATCGGAGAATGAAACAAGAAATAGATAGATTAAATGAGAATTCTGAATTAACTACATGGCACTCTTGCAAGGCTACATCGAATCCCTAGAGAGAGATTAGTTACACTTCATGTTTACAAAAGGTTTGACATAAAAATATATAACATGAGTGAACATAGGATTAAGAAGAAAGAACCCTTGAAGCAAAACTGATGTCGAAAGAGGAAGTTCCTCATGGTACAAAACAAAGAGAATCAAAGAAACACCTAAACATTCCAACAACTCAAACTTGAATTGTATGAACGTTTAGGCCCTCTTATCTTCCTCTTCGTCGTAGCACAAGGTCTAAGGGATGTTGTTGGTGTGTTGAATGGATTGGGGAATTATGGAAATGGATGAGGAGTGGTGTTTGGATTATAAGGGAAGATTGGATGTGTTTGTGGTGTGTTGTGTATGAAAATGAGATGTGATTTTTGTGTATGAATGCATGGGTTTTTATAGGGGGAATGGGAGAATATGTGGGTGATTGTTTAAGAGTGAATGTGGTTGTTATGATTGAGAGTGCATGTGGATGAAATAATGATGGAAAAAGAGCTAGGTTGTTGGTGTGTGAATGCATGTGTTGAATTGGTGGTGCAATGATGAAAGAGTACGTGCATGTGTGTGTGAATGGTGGTGCAATGATGAAAGAGTAAGTGCATGTGTGTGTGAATGGTGGTAGCTAGGGTGAATTATGATGAATGCATGTGGAATAAAGATGGAGAAGGTGGTGTAATGATGAAGGAGTAAGTGCATGTGTGTGTGAATGGTGGTTCTTGATGGTTTTGGGGTTGTGATGCATGTGAATGCATGTGGCTAAGGGTTGTTGATTGGGCTAGAGGTTTTGCATGGCTCAAAGGATTGTTTGATTGGGCTAGGCCCTTTGTTTTATGTCCAAAGTGCATACAAGGCTTTCAAATTCGTCCAACACTTTGGCTCCAAGCATATGCTATCCATTCCAAGCCCAATTTTGCTCCAAAATGCTCCAAAATGCATCTTTTTGCTTCCTTAGCCATATGAACCTAAAAACACACGAAAATGGCTTAAACTACTAAAACAATTATGAATTAACAACATAGATGCACGAAAACAAGCTAAGTAAGTCGCCTAAATATGCTCCTATCAAAAGGTCCTCAAATATTATGAATGATAACCTACTAAAGTTTGGTGACGATCCAACGGTTGGATCGTCGAGTCAATAATGACCAAGTGGCGGACCTTAGCGAAATTGCAACCAAACCATGAAATTTTGTTAATCGGACTTCACATATGGAATTAGGGCATCCAAATTAGTCAATGATGGGTAGTGGGGTCTCGACCCATACGCGCCGCACCACACTGTGGTTGGTCACCCCCGACTCGCTGGAAACATCAATTATTTCTCAAAATTCTCAAATTTCATAGAAATGAAGATCTCAATGAGTAGAGCAAGTTTTATACCTGTGGTCAAGTCCAATTTGGCCGGAAAAGCCCCAGTTTAGCTCGAACCCACCAGAAACCTTATGGTGGGTGTTCTTCGATTCTCCTTCCTCGGTGTTCCAACGCCTCGACCACTTGTTAGGTCTTGTTCTTGGGTCTAAGGGAAGTTAATTAAGGGTGGTGGTGGGTGGTACAACTCGCCAGAATGGAGGAATCGTCGTCGAGCACCTTCGGTTCTCCAGTGAAGTTCCTCGCGGGTTAGGACCTAAAACCCTCAAATTAGGAGGAGATGGTAGAGGGGAGGTGGTGGAGTAGGTTGCAGGTGATGGATGTGTTAATTTTAACTGAAAAATGGTGGAGATTGGCCGGAATTTTGGCCGGATCGAAAATGGGTTCATGGTATGCACGGGTTGAAAGGGAGATAACCATTTCTCTCTCCTCTTCTAATTGGTCCCTTAACATTTTTATTTGATTGGTCACTAATTCACCTTCTCATTGGTTCCCTTAACTTTCCTTTGTGATTGGGCTGAATTCCCACCTGGTGGGAATTCATTTAAATAAAGGATTAAGATAAAAAAATAAGGAAAAACAACTTCGAACGTCCATAACTATACCGTTATGATCCGAACTCGCAAACGGCTTTCGCCTATGCATTCGTACCAACGAGTGCTACTCAAATACGCTGAAAGAATAAGTCATATGTTTCTCTAGACGATGGTCAACAAAAGTCAAGGTCCTTGCCTTTAGGGCATTTTCGTCAATTCCCTCAATTAAAATAAATAAAAACATAAATTTAGGGACGGGTTGTCATATTGCACCCTCTTAGGAGTTATGACTACTTGCGCATGCCAATTCTTTGAGTGTAGGAACTCCAAGACTTAAGAGATATGATTGTGTCCACATCTGGATCAGATCACGTATCTTGCGGAACAAGCATGGTCATCTAGCAAAGTCACTAGGACGCCGCCTATTGCCCTATAATATAGTGATGGTGCAGTATTGCTCCGTCTGATCTAGCTCTGCCTGAAGCCGGTGAGTCCATGACCGGACTTTTGAGGTAACTATATTCGAATCAGCGTTACTCTAACCCTAGAAAATCATGGTCCTACACCCTCCATTAGTTAAGTATAAGGCAAACATTGAGCAAAAGCTATGTTGTTGAGTGTACCCTTTATTTTGTCCTGTTACTTTATCTTTGAAGTTTTTTTTTTTGGGTATTTTTTGTGTAGGAAATCTTGAATTATATGCAAATATATTTGACGGTTAGATTGCCCAAACTAGTTTCGTAGAATGCATGTCCCTTTATAGAGCATCGATTCCAAAACACTACGTGTTTTTTTATTTATAATTCCACTAAGTGTTTGTTCTTTCAATTGAAAACTTAAATAACTTAAAAATGCAAGAATGATAAAGATAAATGATAGGTTGATTCAGAAATAATGAGAATGGAACTAGGGGTACCGATTTCACCATTACAAGCCAATTCCATGAAAATTGAGTCAAAACGTATTCAACTCTCCAATCTGCAACTAGGGTTCGTTTTACTCATTTATGATCATCTATTTGATGTGTGGTTGTGATCAAGTACTCCTAATCTGCAACCTAGTTGTGATGTTCAACTTAGATTACCAAATAAGAATCCATTAATAACTAGAAAACTTCCAAGAACCAAAGAAATCAAATGGCAGGATGTATGCATAGCAATTTCTTCATTTATTCAGATGTCTACCAAGATTAAGCATGATGTGTACTATAACCTTGATCAAATAATCTGTAAGAAACCATAATGGTGATCAAACATTAAGATAAACAAACAAATTGAACTATAAAAATCAGTGAATGAAACAAGAAAACAGATTGATGAATCGAATACTTTAACTTAATAACATGGAATAGTTTTGCAAGGCTACATCGAAATCCCCAACTATGAACTTAATTACACAACATGATTACAAAATATATAAATATCAAGAACAACATGAGTGAAACTAAAGTTCATAGAAGAAACCCCCTGAAGCAATTCTGATGTTGAAATCCTTCAAGAACAGTGCAGCTTCATGATTTCTGGTAGAAAGGCTAAAGAAAGAGAAGAGAGAGAGAGAGCTCTGGGCGACCCCTAAGGGGGGCTTGTGAAAAAGTGATCTGAAACCCTAGTATTTATAGGCTAAATGGGGTTGTAGCTGATTGCAAGGTGATCCCAACCATTAAGCCAAAGTTTTGAACGTTTTTCCTTATTTGGCTCCTCCAAATTAGGCTAGATATTCCAATTCCTTTCCCATTCTATTCCTGGTCTTCTAACAAGCCAGATTTGTCTTGGATTCCTTATTTGGGCTTCAAAACAGGCCACTAAACTTCTTTCCACGTTTGAATAAGGGTCAACCCCATGACATGTTTTCACTTCTTTTGCCTTCAAAATTGATCCTAAAGTACAAGTAACTGCACACTAACACAAAATAAGGTAAAATGCAACCAGTTTAACTAAAAAACATCACAAAAAGATTAGAAAATGATGGTATAAATGCATGAAATATATGAGTTATCACGGTGATGCAAGATAAATTTACATGATATTAGTCAATGTTGTGATACAAGACAAATCTAATTTTGTAATGCCTAATGCATTTGTTAGGGATTACAAAACCCTTCAAGTTTATTCTAACTTAAGTACAATGAAAAGAGGCTAAGCCATAGGATTTAGAGCTTTTAAAAAAGGCTTAGTCATAGCGTTTAGAGTTTTGGCCATTACGGTGGTTTCCACTCCATGTTCTTTTGCATGCCAGACATTCAAGTAACTTTTCGTTACTACCTTCTTCGACATTACAGTGGTATCCTCACCATGTTCTTTCACATTATGGTGATATCCTCTTCATGTACTCCCTAGACCTCCATAACTGAAGGTGCACCTCCTTCCCCTAGCTAGCCGTGTCAGCCTAGGTACCATCATAATTCTAATTATGGACTCTAGCCACCACAGTCATGCCTTTGCTGCTGGTGTTTTTCGTGACATACTTGGGGACCTTTGTGCAAAGTGGTGAAATGGTAGGGTTTGGGTAGTGGGAGAAGGGGGTATTGAAGCAAAGAAGAAGGGGAGAAGGGAGAAAGATGAAGAGGAAGGCACGAAGTAGAAAGAGGAAGACGAAGGTATTGAGGATAAAAAGGAAGAGGAAGGCACATACTTATAAATTGATGAATAGGGGTTTGCCCAACGAATCATTTTGTCATGTAAGTAATAGGTAAGTGTCGAGCAAATCCTCTACTATTGAGCCTTATTTTTTTCCATCTTCTCACGAAAAGTTTGTCTGACAAATATTACTTGCTCTATGACATCCTCTGTCGCATAAAGGTTTTGAGTAAACCATAAATGTTGACCATTGTTGCCCTACCAACTGAAATATCCATTGGGTAAAGATATTTTACCTATGAAAATTGTTGCGTCGCGCAAATGTTCGTAGAGCAAGCCCTATTTTTTTAGTAGTGGCAACAAATGGAGGCTTGGAAAATTTGGTTAAATACAATACAACTCTATCTCACAATTCCATTTCACTAAATAATGTTACAAAAAGAATAATTTAGTGTGAACAAAATTGAATTCAATTCAGTGAGGAGGAGGTATATACTCATGCTCGATTGTTGGCGTTGTTCGAGTACCGGATGCGGTAGGAGCCCTTACATGTCCAACCATTGATACCTGTAAGGCTTCCTCTTCATAAGCCCTTCTCTCCATCTCCACCATCCTCGACTGCTTCTTCACCTTCACAAGCATTGCCACCAGAAGCAGCCCCAAAAGAAAAGCACCCAATGCAGATCCAACCGAGCTTCCAACCGCGACTTTCCACTGGCTCTCTCTCTTCCTCAACTGCACCGGAATAGGTTTGTTGATGACCAACCCAAAATGTCCATGCCTTTTGGCAGCACAAATGTAAGGTTTAGTTTCCCTTGCAAATGTCACTTTGCCATCACCTTCAAAACTTGCACATAATGGCCTCGTATCCAATTCGTTGCTCATCCTTGTGATGTTTTTGAAGTCAATGCTGATGGGTTTTTCTCCGGCTTCAATGCCAAGCTCAAAAGGGTTGCTGAAGTTCACATCAGTACCGGCATTATATGCTAAGAGGCCTAAAATTGGAGAAACAAGCTGATATCCAGATAGGTTATAGTTGGCATAATATATTGAAGACCAATTATATCCCAAGTTTTGTCTAACTACCATGACCCTCTCAGCACACGGATGCACAGATACACCAGTGAATAGACGAAATTCTTTTATCTGCGCGCCATACCTTCGCAGACTTCCACATCTGAACCTTGCTGTATCAACAAATATGCCAGAGAAGTTTGCCGGTAAATTTACAGTGTGTAGTGTTCCTGTCTTGATGCGTGTGTCATACGCCTTGAAGGTGATGTCTCGAATGAGAAGGTCGAGAAGACGGGCTGATTGGATCTTCTGAGCTTCAGTTTTTGTTAACACTGCACATATGAATGAAAGAACAACCAATGTGAGATAGAAGAGAGAGCCCATATGTGAGAATAAATAAATAAATCTACAATGGTTTTGGTTGATTTTCTCGGAAACTTGTACCCTAAAAGAATATGGCTTTGGCTTATCAAATTCTATGAAAAACTAGATCTAAACAGGTACAGGGTTGCAAAGAGTTAGGCTTAAACTGTTTGAGGACTTTATAACTCAGAAAAAGCAATGGTGGATTAATTAAGGGTAAGCAAATAAAAAGGAAAAAGAAAGTTCTTACTTTGTTTCTCCCCTTATATAGGTCTTGGAGAGAATATATGTTAGGTGGTTTTGACATTTTCTGATCCTAAACAAAATCAAGTTTCTACAACACCAAAATATATATGCCTGCTTGTTTCATGAGAAAATGGAAAGTTGGGTTTCTGAAAAAGAAAGTAAAATATTGGGTTGGCAAAGGAGAGTAGTCATATAGGACCATCATATGATAAGGTTTGAAGAAATGATGTTGGAGCCTTTGTGATGATGGCAAAAGGAAGTGGAAAAGGGAGGCTTAGCGTGCTTAGGGCAATGCAATGAGAGGGCATGGCTCTCTTTTGGGAGGGAATAAGAGATAATACTCCTAATTGTGTTTGATAACATGTTCCCCACTTTAACCACTTTAAGTGTGGGGCTCACGTTTATAGCAAGCATGTCATTTCATTTGATTCCTCTCTATATGGCCCACAATTCACATGGATGAAATAGTATACAAAAATGCAAACAACATGGTGGCAATGACCATTGTCTTCAATGTCTTGTGGGTGTTTTGGACAAAATATTGCGTTTTCGGTTATCTATTGAAGCTGTGTACGTGTCTATTTTAGTTGTCATTTACAATCTAATTTTAATTTATACGAACGATATTGGAAAAGAAGAGAGTGAAACGTACGACTTTGACTGCATGAGTATATTCTTTTAACCAACCGAAACGCTTAGCATTTTAATATAAGAGGGCGAACATAAAATACTCCTTATTTTTTATGATCACTTCACAATTTGGGATTGACAGTCTAAGAGTGCATTATTATGTGTTTGTGAAGTGGTGTTAGATCACCATTGACTAAAAGTGCTGTTTGATCAATGAAAGGGATCCTTTCCGGATCCCTTCTACTAAATCTTTCTCATTAATCAATTCGGATCCTTGAAATTTGATACAACGGCTAAAGTTATTATAATTTTTAAAATAGGCTCTTGTTTTTAGCCATTGAATTAAATTTTAAAGGTCCGAATTAGTTGATGAGAAGGATTTGATGAAAGGGATCTGGAGAGGATCCCTTTCCTTTGATCACAAGGTCTTTTTCATGCTTTTGATGCTATTTGCTGACAAGGCTGATGACGATGATCATATTGGTACTTTACAGGTAACATAAGTGTCTTCTAAATTAAATTTGTTATGGCTCTAAATGTTACAAATATTATTGGGACAAAAGCATTTTTCAAATTCATACAAGAGTGGAAATGTATGATATGAAAGATGATAACAACTTTTACTAGTAAGATGATATTTGCATTTTGTTTATGTATTACAAGCTACAAGCTAAGAGTGATTAAACCCAAAATGCAGTAAGTTGAAGAGAAATGATCTATCTACTAAGACAATCTACCAATTGCATTGCAAAACACATAGTTTCAACCAAATAATACTGGAAACAAGTTGTCCACTCTCATTGTGGTCAGTCAAAATCCCTTTAGCAAAGGATATATCAGATGCAAATTAACAAAGGAAAAATTTGCCAAGCCAAAGCTACTGATAAAGGCCTTGGGGGCAAATAAAGAATTTTATTTTTAGTACATTGATATTTTTACACTAGGGGAGAGAGAGTTCAGCCAAGTCACATAATGGGCAACCTAATTTGGTATCGAATTTGCCATCCACGAGATTCAAACCTAAGACCTCTCACAAGAGGAATACTATTAGACCGTAATACTGAGTGGCGGCGCAAAAGAAGAAAATTAAGAAAACAAAAAAGTGTGGAAAATAGGTATATTAATTAATCTCATAATCTCTGCATATGTGCGTGCTTCTTGTGCATCAATGGAAGTTCGCATTTGATTTGTAAGTAAACCCACATTCCAGTTTGAAGGAGCAACATTCCATGCAAATATAGTCTCTTTGCTTGTGCAGGAAGTTAGCCTGAAAGAGAGGGCTTGACCTATCAAGGTTGCAAATGCCTGGTACGAGGCTCCCCAGTTATGGCTTATTTTTATCCACCCTGATCTGGTTCCCTTCACCCACATGCTTGCAATGTCACCTCCTCCTGCTGCGTTCATCACATATACCAGCAACCAGTACCTGTTTCCTTGGAAAGAGAATCGAAGCCCGCCTGACCTCATGCACGGAACTCTGCAAGAAAATCACATAGAAGGTTTGCAGTCCAATTGTGAAAATGTGATCTTATGCAATCAACTATTTAGTTAAGGCCAAATCATAATTTTGGTTGCTATAGTTTAAGCGAAGTTTCATTTTAGTCTCTGTAGTCTACCAGTTTACTAAGTGTTGCAATTCAGTAAACCAACCATAATGTCTCCTAAAATTTTTATGGCGTACCTGCGGTACATGATGGGAACAATGCCGGCCTTCCACTGAGCAATTTTCATGAAGGCAGGTTTGGCCACGTCGAAGTGTGTGCGAGGAGGGTTGCACCAGCCTCCGGCATTGGAGTCCTTGGACCAGTTTGGCGGACAAAGGCTGGTGGCAGTGACAGTGGTGAATTTCTAAAGCATGCACTTGCCCCGTAACATTTTATCTGGTAACAAGTTCCGCAAGCTTATCCATTGTCGAATAGGGTTGAGCTCAGTGCGACTGTATCTGTACCATACACGTGGAGCCAAAAATAATCAAGAGACGACATGTGGATTTTTGGACAAAAAAGGCAAAATTATCCTTGAGGAACACCGGAATTCCTACTCGTGAGCAGTGGGCAAACATCCCACAATCAAGTCAAAAGTGCCCAAAATAGGTACTTATTCAAAACCTATTTCATCCATCTTCTACACAAGGTAACCCCCAAAACATTCCTTTTAAATTATGTTAATTGATTAATTAGTGGATTTATTACCTAATTAATCTATTAATGGCCAATTAAACGACCAATTACACCAAAAAAACAAACAAGAGGCCGGTCACCTTCTCTCCCAAAGGAACTGGCCATGCCTTATATATTCTGCCTCATTTTTTCTAAAAGGCTAAGTTTTCACTCTTGCTAAACACTCAAAAATTCTCCAAACACGTGAGGTTTTTGGCGTGTTATTTGTTTTGTAGGTGCAATTTTGTCCAAGAACAAGGAAGAAGAAATTTGCATCAACAAATTGGTGCTTTCATTGAGAGTTGAGTCCCACACTTGTGGAAGACTCTCGCATCCAAGGTTTTTCTATTTTCTTGTCCATTTGTAGATTTTTTGTACGTTTTTATTAGTAGAATTTTTTATTTAAAAAAATTCTTTGATAAAACGTAAAAGGGAAGTACAATGGCTAGAAATTTAGAGAATTCAACAAGTGAAAATTCCAATATTCAAGAGATAGGACCGTGGCGATCCACGAGGCTAAATGTGACAATAAATGGAGCGGCACCACCACCATGAGTTTCCACCACGGGAACCACCGCGATGGCTACGACGGTAGCCACCCACGGCTAGGTCCATGGTGTCACCACCACGGCCCGAGCTGTGCCATCTAAGCAAGCCCAAGCCGTGCCATCCAAGGCTTACGGTACTAAGGCCACGGCCCAAACCATGTCATTCCATGCCCAATGTGAGCCAACACGTTGCCAAGCCGAGCCCAAGCCTTGCACCCGCGTGCATTACATGCCGAGCAGCCTGCTTTCACGGCCCAGCTTGTTCCCGCCGCCTAGCTTGCTTCCATGGTTTCCCAAACAGCCTAAGTCGGCCCGAGAATATCTCAACCATCCGGACTAACCATCAAGCTAGGGGCATTTTCACCACATTTCTCCGCAGATTTGACATTTCCCAACTCAAATCTCACGCCTGGAGTCTACCACCCTTCCACTGCTCAAGGAGGCATATTCCTTCCAAGCTCTTCTAATCCGAATGGCGAACGACACTTGTCCCGAAAAGTTATAGAGTTGATGATCACCCTTGCACAACATATGACCTTGGTGAATTAGCTCTTGCAACGCACCAAGATCTAACGTGTCTCAGGCGAGGTGTCCCGGAGTAGGACAAGGGCAGACGAAGAACCTTTTTAGCAGTGTCCCGGCAAAAACCCACTCAATTAGCCACAAACCGAGCATTCGGGCAGCGTACACTCTTGATTAAGTCTTCGAGATAGTGTATACTTTCGTCTTAGCGCACGGAGAAGTGTACACTCTGGACTAAGCCTACGGGCAAATATGCACTCACGGTTAGGACCACACATCAATGATCAACATGAATAGTCTTCCAGGAAAACTGTTAATTCGCGGCTAGGCCCACAAGGAGCAACTTCCACATTTCATCGGAGCAGGTAGTATGACGAATGGAGAGAAGTAGTCACTCAATCTGGCTCAAGTTCAACCGGCATCCTGCAAAGAATTCCCTTGCTTGCTAGGAATGAACCACATGCACCGCTGTCGCGACATGGACATGCCGAGAACATAGAAAAGCAACTTAGACCAGCAGGTCAAGATCGGGGGCAACTGAGAGCTCTGCTACCCCAACAAAGGAAAATCCAAGAAGAGGTAAAGAGACTCCTCAACGAACGATTACGTGATTTCTAATGCAATGAAGTGGTCGATAAAGCATTACGGCAGGATATGACCAACATGAACAGGTCATCCTTCACGGATGAGATCGAGTAGGTAGAGCCTCCATGCAAGTTTAGCATGCCACACTTCACATCTTTCAAAGGAGATGAAGATCTGGAGAGGCACTTGAAGCACTACCACGCGCAATGGTCCTTTACCGGAATAACGATGCCCTTATGTGCAAAATATTCGCCATTACTCTGCAAGGTAAGGTACAAGATTAGTTTCACACTTTGCCCTCATGATCCATCTGGAATTTTGATGATCCTTCCTTGGTTATCACCAAAGAATACTCATCTTACCGCTCATCAAGAAAAAGTTCGACCACTTTTTCAACAAGAAGAAAAACCCAAAGAAGTCGCTCCGTGACTATGTAAAGTGGTTCAAAGTAGAGAAGCCAAAGATCGTTGGATGCGATAACTTAATAACAAGTGTAGCTTTCCAAAAAGGACTCCCAATAGACCACCCACTGTTCGGAGAAATGATCATGAAAGAAGACTTAACTCTAGCTGATTCCTTTGCCCTGGCAGAGAAGCATGCACTTTGGGAAGAGGCTCGACAAGCAGAAAAGGTGCTCGAGCAGCATCGAAAAGTGTCAGCAGTGGCTTAAAGGAAGGGGGATGAGAAGCAGTCTAGCAAGGGCAGTCATGAGGCCAAGCATAGGGATCGACCCACGACCAAAGAAGGCCCAATGACTAAGAACTATTCTAAGTTCTTAATTCCGATCCATCAAATCCTTTATGACATTAAGAACGAGCTATGGTTCAAGCTGCCGAAAAAATAAAAAAGAGATACTTCCAAGTTGGACCACACCAAGTATTGCACATTCCATCAAGGTCCTGGTCACACAACCGACGACTGTTACACTTGGAAAAACTACCTAGAGAAGCTCATGAAAGAAGGCAAGGTCGACAAATACTTGGAAAAGCCAGCTGTACAGCCGAGAAGGAACACAGATGACGACGAAAAGCCACCAATTAAGATGATTAGAATCAATGGTATCTTCACTGAGTCTGAGCACTTGGGGGCCACCAACAACTCTAAGAAGATGAAGATCCAGTCGACTCTATTAGTCTCACAAGTCCAAGCAGTCGACACCCCATTTGGACCCATTATTGGTTTCACTGAGCAAGGTGCAGAATACATCGATTTCCCACACAAGGACGCACTAGTAGTATCTGTCTAACTAACCCATGCTATAGGTGACAAAATGATGGTTGACAATGGAAGTGCAATCAACTTACTTCAGCTGCCAGTCATTTAGAAGATGGGCCTGGAAAACACAATCATACGCCGAGCAGAGGTACTTACCAGATTCAACCGGCACAACTCAACTGCTATCAGCCACATCAAACTTGACGCGACAACACCACCAGTTGTCTCAAAGTAGACGTTCATGATCGTAAGTGACCCATCTCCCTACAATGGGATTCTTAGAAGACCTTGGTTAATCAAGCTGGATGCCGTCACTTCCGTCAAGTATCAAAAAATCAAATTCCGGATCTCGAGATGAAGAGTCGGAGAGATCAAGTCTGACCAGGCCACATCCTGACGATGTATTGTGCAAGTGGTGAAGGAGTCAAAGAAGAAGACCTTTACTCCCATGGAGGCTACGGAAGTCCAAAGGGACGAAGAGGCTACCAAATATCAATTACAGCAGGCGGATCGAGAAGATGGCGCAAAAGCAGACGAGATAGGATGAAAAACCGAAGAAGACGCCGAAGACATCATTCTTAATCCTCAGTAATTGAAATTGACGGCTAGAATCGGCTCACGTCTAAGCCCAACCAAAAAGGAAGAACTCGCGGCTTTTCTTAGGGAAAACCAAGACGTTTTTGCATGGTCACCGTTCGACATGCCCAATATCGATCCTGAGGTAGCCTGCCACAAGCTGTATATCAACCTCACTGCTAAACCGGTGATCCAAAAGAGAAGACATTTCACACCCGAGCGAGTAGTGATCATTGAAGTAGAAATTGACAAGCTAGTGGAGGCCGGATTTATAGAAGAAGTAGCACATTCAACATTGCTTGCCAACGTTGTGCTAGTGATGAAAAAGGAAAAGGGCAAATGGAGGGCCAACGTTGTGCTAGTGATGAAAAAGGAAAAGGACAAATGGAGGGTTTGCGTAGACTACACCAGCCTTAACAAAGCATGCCCAAAAGATCCTTATCCGGTCCCTCGGATCGATTTATTGGTAGATTCAACTTCTGGGAACCAATTGCTCAGCTTCTTGGACGCATACTTAAGCTACAACCAAATAACCATGTACGAGCCCGACAAGGAGAAAACTGCGTTCGTGATCGAGTAATACCTACTACTACAAGGTTATGCCCTTTCGCCTCAAGAATATGGGAGCCACTTACCAAAGGTTAGTAAACATAATGTTCAAAAAGAAAATTGGGGTAACCATGGAAGTCTATGTCGACGACATCATGGTAAAGGGCAAGCAAAGGTCAGACTACATCCGCAACTTGATGGAAACTTTCAACATCCTCAAAAAGAACAAGATGAAGCTCAACCCCACTAAATGCACGTTTGGAGTATCTTCAGGCTGAGTCCTAGGTTACTTAGTAACCCAACGAGGAATTAAAGCACATCCTAAGAAAATCTGAGCTATCCTAGAGATGAAGTCTCCAACTACCTTGAAAGAGATCCAAAGCTTGATCAGACGAGTAGCTGCCTTCAACCTCTTTCTTTTACGGTCCACAGATCAATGCAAGTCATTTTTCAAGGCTATCAAAAGGGCACAACGAGACAAATGGGATGAAGAGTGTGAAAAAACTTTCTAAGACCTGAAGAAGCAGTGGAGGATTTACATATCTACCTAGTAGTCTCCGAAGTAGCAATGAGCTTTGCTCTCACGAGAAGAGCTGGGGGCCCAACTGCCAGTATTCTACACTTTTAAAACTCTTCTCGATGTGGAAACAAGATATTTGAAGATCGAAAAGTTAATTTTGGCACTAGTTGTTGCGGCTCGGAAGCTCAGACTATACTTTCAAGCTCATCCAGTCATCGTCATGACTCAATATCCTCTACGATCAATCTTACATGGTCCTATGCTACTCAATGAGTGATGAAGTGGGACCTAGTGAAGCCCCAAAAGCAGCCAACCACACTTTAGTTGTTATTGCTCCGTCCAACGGAGATTTCTGGCATTTGCATGTCGACGGTGCATCCAACTATAAAGGCTTGAGAGCAGGTGTGGTCCATGTCACCCCAGACGGCTTATTGCTCGAGCATACGATCATTCTAGGCTTCAAAGCATCTAACAACAAAGCAGAGTATGAGGCCCTATTGGCAGGCCTTCGAATGGCAAAAGACTTGGCAGTGAAGAAGCTTGTTATTCGTTCCGATTCCCAGCTAATCACCAGCCAGATTACTGGGGAGTAGATGGCAAAACATCCATGGATGGTACAATATCTAGAGAAGGTACGCAAGTAGCTTGAGGCATTTAAGACGTACAGTCTCACTCAAGTTTCACGGGTAGACAATACCCATGCAGATGCACTGGTCGGCCTAGGCTCCGCCCTCGACCACCAACTTAAACACTCTATTCCGATGGAATATCTAGACAAGCTAAGCATATAGATGGATTCAGCAGCCAAAGTGTCACAGGTTAGTATAATTCCCAACTGGAAAAGTTCTATTATAGACTACTTGGTCAACGACACACTCCTTCCAAAAAGATTGGAGTCTAGGAAGCTCCAAATTAAAATAACACGCTATTACATGTGGAACAACATTCTCATCCGAAGATTTTACAATGGACCACATCTCTGTTGCCTAGTGCCTCCCGATGACTTGAAGGTTCTAAGCTCAATCCACGAAGGCGTTTGTGAAAATCACTTCGGAGGTTGATCCTTAGCACAGAAGGCTCTTAACGCAGGCTATTACTGGCCTACCATGCACCAAGATGCTAAGAAGTTAGTACAAAAGTGCGACCGTTGCCAACGTTACAAGCTGGTATCAGCACTACCTCCTAGCAAGCTACACCCACAAACAAGTCATTGGCCGTTCATGTAGTGGGCAATCGACTTGGTAGGACCTATGCTACCTGCTACTGTGGGCAGGGGTATGATGATCATGGCAACCGACTACTTCACTAAATAGGTAGAAGTAAAGCCCATGATGACCACAACTCAGACAGGCATAGAGCACTTCATATGAAGGAACATCATTTGCCGATTTGGCATCCCTCAGTCCATCATCACTGACAAGAGCCCGCAATTTGTTTGTAAAGATTTAGTGAAATTCTTCCAAAAGTATGACATTAAGCAGCACATGTCCACGCCAAGATATCCTCAAGGCAATGGGTAGGATGAAACATCTAACAAGATGATCCTCGTCTGCCTTAAGAAATCCATCACTGACAAGAAGGGAAAATGGCAAGACAAACTCCCCGGATGTGTATGGGCATATCACACCACCAAAAGACAAGCAATCCGTGAGACTCTTTTCTCTTTGGCATTTGGTTCGAAAATAATCATTCCTCCCAACATCATCGTACCAAGCATCAGCACTTTACTGCCAAGCATTAAGCAGAATAGTAAGGAGATGGCCACAAACTTAGATCTAGCAGAAGAGAAACGTGAGCAGACTATCACTTGCATCGGCAGCCTACCAGCAGCTGCTCATCTCAAGCTATAATAAAAGGGCCAAGATCCAGTAGTTTCAACCTGGAGATCTAGTTCTAAGAAAGGCCTTCATCACCGCCTATAAAGAAGGCTCTAAAAAGATGGATCCTATCTGGGAAGGTCCATATAAGATCAGCAGAGTAGGCAATAAAGGTAATTACACCCTCCTCACCATGAACGACAAAGAGATCGAGAAGCAATGGAATGCCTACAACTTGAGGAAGTACCATGTGTGACCTCCCACTATATCAATACTCAAAGACTCAAGTAGCTTAATGGGTACCACCTCATAAGCCGAAGACTATCCAGTTGTTATGCAGTCTTTTATAGCTAAGTTATTCATTCGCTTCACTCATTTTTCAATGAGGAATTTAGAAGTAATTTACAGCTTAGCTTGACTGCATGTCTACAACAACTTATCTCTCTTGCACTTCAAAAGAAGATCGTGATAGGAGCATATTTATGTGACTTAGTTAGCTTGTTCTTTTGCATTTATGTTGTTATTTCTTAGTTAATGTAGTATTTCAAGCTATTTTCGTGTGTTTGTAGGTCCAAAGGGTTAAAGTAGCAAAAAAGTGCATTTTGGTGCATTTTGGAGCAGTTTTGGGCACTAAATGGATAACATATGTATGGGTCAAGATGGATGGACGAATTTGGAGTTCAAAAGGCTAGGAATCTGATAAGAAGATGAAGAAATTAAATTCAAGACAAAGAAGATAAGGAATCAGCTCAAAAGAGGAAACATTATCCAAAACCTTATCCAACCTTATCCTATCTTATCATATCCTAATCTTATCGTGCCTTAATCTTAGTTGCAAGGGGACCTAAGTATATATTTCTAGAATCTATGTATTGAAGCATTCTATTCTAGAAGTCCCAAATCAGCCACAAAACACATTGTTTCTAGAAACCTTACAAATGTGGCGCCTATTCCCTTTTTAGAAAGCCTTGCCTTGCTTTGCAATCCACTCTCCTTTCCCTCTAATATTTGCCGCACCCCTCTATCCATTTTCCCTTGTGGATTTTGATTTATTAGGCCTTATTCCTTGTGGATTTGGATTATACAAATCCTTTTCTGAAATTAATTGGGCCAAACCCTCTCCTTAGTGGATTTAATTAATTGTGCCGAACCCTAGGGCCCTAATCCTTAAAATCTGCTAAGTTGTAACCTTAATCTGATTAACCCTAGGGTTGGCCGAACCTATATATACATATTTTCAGCCACAATTTCGAAAAAACCCTCATGCCATTCAGAAAGACCTTTGCCGCAACCCTAGACACCATTCTACATCATTCATTCAATCCATTCACTTCCATATACAACCTACCGCAACTTTTCACCCTCATCAACTATCATTCATCATCGTAAGCAAGAATACACCATTCATCGCCCCCAAAACCACCAACCACACTTTGTGCCGCAGCAACGAAGAAGGAGGAGAGCCCTTAGGCGTACCTGCCCTTTGAATTGGAGCTGCTGGAACGTTTTAGGTGTAATCTTTCTTGTGTTTTCAATGTTTAAATTCAATAATCTTTGTTTTGTGAGTATGAGGAACTAATCCCCTCTTAGCTAGGGGGAATTTTGAAACCATGGCTATATTTGCAATATGATTTGATTACTTCCAGTTGTGATTTCATGAATTGTGAATTCAATTTACTTATCTGTTTGAATTAAAACTTGTTTGTGTATGTGGATTGAGAGTGCACACTTAATTTGCATGCATAAATCTGATGCTAGGATATAAGGGAGTTTCACCTAATCATTGTGAACTTATAGTCATAAGTAGTAAAGGTTGTTAGTCACAATCATGTTAAGTAAATTCCTGGCATAAGTATCATGCGCTTTCATAGTTATGAACGCCTTGTCAACACTTATGATTGTCATAGAATTTAATGATCTTTGATTGTTTCTCTATTATGCGCTTTCATGTAGGGAACTTTTGAGGAATAATTTGATTGTGATGCGCTAATTCCATTCAATTCAACGACTTGAGGAAAATCTGAGGGTTAATTTAAGCGTACCTAATTAACCTGGGGTGTTGAGGTCCATGGTTCATTGAAAAAGCAACTGGAGATTGTTTTGTATGTAAGTATGTCATGTGTGGAGAAAGACCTCCTAGCTAGCGCATCATCCATGTATTTCCACCAAATTCATGCAAATCTGCCTAGTTTTAGTTCTTGTTTTGTTTACTTTATTTTCGTCCAAAAACCAAAATCCCCTTTATTTTAGAGTGTCTAACTAGTTAGGATATGTTTTAGATTGTGTTTTCAAGTGTTTTGAGTCAAATTAAAACTAAAATTCGTCCAAAATTGTGTTTAGAGTCATAATCTGCCTAATTTGTGTTTTTAGGCAGTTTTGAGTGTTTTTAGCTTATTTTGAGTCTTGTGAACTTGTTTTGAGTCTTTAAGTTTAGTTAAGTGTTTTAAAGCTTAGTTTTATCTATTTGAGTTAGTTTAAATCTAATCCCCGTTTTAAGAACGATCCCTACTTACATGTATACTACAATTGTCAAAAAAGGGTTTAATTTGTGTGTTAAGTTAATTTTCGCATCAAATTTTGGCGCCGTTGCCAGGGATTAGCAACTTTGCTAATCCCTTGTTATTTCTTTTTGTTTATTTTCGTGTGTTTTTGGTTTTAGTTGCTGACCTTGTTTTGTTTTATTGTTTTTAGGTACTAGTTTATGACTCAGAGTTCTCAACCGGTTCATGAGCATAACATAGACTTTGACGACGATTTCGAGTGAACTTTAAGAAGGAAAAGGAATCAACAAAAGCCCCAACCACCTCAACCTGCACCAGATCTTGAAGAAGACGAAGTACAAGTAGAAGAGGAGACCACGACTCAGATTTTTTAGGAAGAACAAGCTATGGCAGCAGACAATCAAACAATCAATGAGCTTTCCGCTTCGGGATTGGACAATGCCATGCCTCTATGTGTTCAATATCCAAGGGTAGCCCCAGACAAGACCGACGAGTTCGAATTAAAGTCTAGCTTATTGCACCATATTCCTAAGTTACATGGGTTGTGCATGGAAGATCCTAATAAACACTTGAAGGAGTTTGAGATTGTTTGCTTAAGCATGGCCCCGGTGAATGTTGATGGGAGCATTTTGAAGATGAAGGCTTTTCCCTTTTCTCTCTTGGAAAAGGCTAAAGATTGGTTGTATGAACTAGCCCCCAGAACTGTCACATCATGGGAGAGTATGAAACGAGCGTTTTTGAAGAAGTTTTTCCTAATTTCTCGAGTCATTCTTTTACGCAAAAGGATTAGTGGCATTCAATAAAACCAAGGTGAATTATTTCCAACTTATTATGAACGTTTTAAAATCTTGTTGCTTCATGTCCACAACACTAAATGAAGGAGGAGCTTCTTTTTCAATATTTCTACGAAGGGCTTCTACCAATTGAATGCCAAATGCTAGACGCCTCAGCGGGAAGAGCTTTAGTGGTCAAAACGCCCATGGCTGCCAAGACTCTCATTGCTAACCGAGCTTTAAATGCTCAACAATATGAAGGCGTTGGTCAAAGAGACATACCACGACATCAACAAGTTAATGAGGTGGTTGAAATATCAAAGGTACGAAGTGTGGCTGTTTGTGGCGTGTGCTCAATGTCACAGATAAGTGCCCTCAATTGATCGAGAACGGAGGGTGGGAATCTGCCAATGCCGTGGGTTATGAGAGCCAAAACCAACCAAGGAGTGATTCTTTCTCTAATACGTACAATCTCGGTTGGAAAGATCATCTAAATTTCAAATGGAGGGAGCCTCAACAACTCCAACAACAAAGCGCATTTAGGCAGTAACCTCTGGGATTCTACCAATGGCTGTATGCACCCACACAACCCTAAGCACAACCTGCCCAATCCAAATCAGGTTCGTCCATAGATAATGATCAAAATTTTCAATTACTAACTTCTATGGTGTAGGGAATGCAAAATAGGGACAAAAAGGTTGATGAATTAGAGAAGCAAGTAAGGCAGATTGCGGAGTTCATGGGCCAATTCAGAGAGCAAGGCAAGTTGCCTAGTTCAACTAGTGTCAACTTAAAAGAAGGATTCGAATCTGCCAAAGCAATCATGTTGCGAAGTGGAAAACAATTTGGAACAGCCTCACACCCATCTAAATCAGCCCCAACTGAGGATGAAAAGTTGCAATTCGAGGATGAAGAACAAGAGCAAGCCACGGCAAGGGTAGCACCACCCATGCCGCAGCCACCCAAACACTCCCATTCGTCTTCCAAAGGTAAGAAGGTTCCAAATTCGATTATTTCTAATGTTATTCCCCCAAATGTACCCTTTCCTCGTAGATTCATGCAATCGAGGAAGGAGGAGGCTGAAAAGGACATTCTGGAGACATTTAGAAAAGTACAAGTCAATATACCATTTCTGGATGCAATTAAGCAAGTTCCAAGGTATGCCAAGTTTTTAAAAGAACTTTGCATCACTAGGAAGAGAATTTCAAACAAGGAGGTTGTCTCAGCCATTTTACAACTTAAAATACCCCCTAAATGCAAAGATCCGGGTAGTTTTACAATTCCTTGTGTTATTGGCAATAATCGTTTTGAACATGCCATGCTAGACTTAGGTGCATCTAGTAATGTCATGCCTTACTCAATTTATGCATTTATGAACCTAGGTGAGTTAAAAAATGATGGTGTGATTATTCAATTGGCCGATAGATCTAATGCCTATCCAAAGGGTGTTTTGGAAGATGTTTTAGTGCAGGTCAATCATTTAATCTTTCCGGCGGATTTCTACGTGCTTGTAATGGATGAATTAGACCATTCCCCTTCGTTGCCAATCCTCCTTGGACGCCCATTCATGAAAAATGCCCGCACTAAGATTGATGTGTTTAATGGGACTTTGACAATGGAATTTGATGGGGAAGTTATTAATTTCAATCTTTCTAAATCTATCAAGTATCCTAGTGATGATCATTCATGTTTTTCTATTGATGTAATTGATTCCTTGGCGTAGGACCATTATGAACAATTGAATGAAGATGCACTTGAATTGGTCATTACAAGAGGAATGGAATTCAAAAACAATGGATAAGCCACTTTGGCCACCCACGACATGCATGGAGAACACCATGTCGTGCCTCCTAATGTAGATATGATTGAGATAATGGTTGTCCTTGAGTCATTGCCACTACAATCTGGTAAGTCTTTGGACCCAATTTCAATTTCAATTTTAGCTAATAAGCCCCTTCCTTTAGTTGTGCAGCCACCTTCTCTTGAACTTAAACCATTGCCAAGCCATTTGAAGTATGCTTTCTTGGGAGATCAAGAGACCTTGCCTGTCATTATCTCCTCCTCACTCACGGCACAAGAAGAAGGTAAGTTAGTGAGGGTGTTAAAGGAGTACAAAATAGCAATTGGTTGGACTTTGGCCGACATCAAGGGAATAAGCCCTACCATATGCATGCATCGTATACTTTTGGAGAAGGGGTCTAAAGCATCTCGAGAGGCTCAACGCCGACTTAACCCTCCAATGATGGAAGTTGTGAAGAAAGAGTTAATCAAGCTATTGGATCGTGGAGTGATCTAGCCAATTTCGGATAGTCCTTGGGTTTCTCCGGTTCAATGTGTTCCAAAGAAATCTGGAGTAACTGTGGTGACAAATGCCAAAATTGAGCTTGTTCCTACTCGAATCCAAACAGGTTGGAGGGTTTGTATTGATTATAAGAAGCTCAATACCACTACAAGGAAGGATCATTTCCTTTTGCCATTCATTGATCAAATGCTTGAAAGGTTAGCAGGTTATGCTTTTTATTTTTTTCTTGATGGATATTCAGGTTATAATCAAATTGTGATAGCTCCAGAAGATCAAGAAAAAACCACTTTCACATGCCCCTTTGGTACATTTGCTTATCGTCGCATGCCATTTGGTTTATGCAATGCACCTGCACATTTCAAAGATGCATGATGAGCATATTTTCAGATTATGTTGAGAAAATTATTGAAGTTTTTATGGATGATTTCAGCGTTTTTGATGATTCATTTAATGGTTGTTTGAATAATCTCAGTTTAATTTTAAAACGATGCATTGAAACTAACCTTGTTCTAAATTGGGAAAAATGTCATTTCATGGTTAAAAAAGGCATAGTTTTAGGTCATATCATTTCTGAAAAAGGTATTGAGGTTGATAAATCAAAGATAGATCTTGTGTGCCACTTGCCCTCTCCTACTTCGGTTAGAGAGGTTCGTTCTTTCCTTGGACATGTAGGCTTTTATCGAAGATTCATCAAGGATTTCTCAAAGGTTTCCCAACCTCTTTGCCGTCTCCTACAAAAAGATGTGACTTTTGATTTCAATAAGGAGTGCACGGCAGCCTTCCAACACCTCAAGGACTTGCTAACCACGGCACCCATCATTGTTCCACCTGATTACAGCCTTCCGTTTGAGCTCATGTGTGATGCATCCGATTATGCATTAGGGGCTGTTTTAGGCCAAAGAAAGGACAAGAAGCCGCATGTTATCTACTACGCATCCTGGACATTGAATGATGCTCAATTAAACTATTCGACCACTGAAAAAGAACTTCTTGCCATTGCCTTTGCTTTAGATAAATTTCGATCATATTTACTTGGTACTAAGGTTATTATTTTCACTGATCATGCAGCTTTAAAGTATTTGCTCACCAAGAAAGAAGCCAAACCAAGGCTAATTCGATGGATGCTACTTCTTCAAGAGTTTGACATCGAAATTAGAGACAAAAAAGCGAGTGAAAACGTGGTGGCTGACCACCTAAGCCGTATGGTACATGAGGAGGAACCCTTACCTATTTCAGAAACATTCCCTGATGAGCAATTGTTGTCCATTAAGGTAAATGAGCCTTGGTATGCTGATTTGGTGAATTATTTGGTGGCTAAATAAGTTCCAAACACTTTAAACAGAACCCAACGTGATAAATTGAAAAAAAATGCTAGATTTTATGTTTGGGATGATCCATACTTTTGGAAATATTGCTCAGATCAGATTATATGTAAGTGTGTGCATGACATGGAATTCAATTCTATTTTAACATTCTGTCACACTTATGCATGTGGGGGACACTTTGGGACACAACACACAACCCTTAAGGTTTTAGAATGTGGATTTTATTGGCCAACTTTATTTAAGGATGCTAGAACCTTTTGTACGCCTAGTGATCATTGCCAAAGAATGGGCAATATAAATGCAAAGGATCAAATGCCGCAAAATGTCATACTTCCTGTTGAAATTTTTGATGTTTGGGGCATTGGTTTTATGGGTCCTTTTCCTTCCTCACATGGTTTCCTTTATATCTTACTTGCTGTGGATTATGTGTCGAAATGGGTGGAAGCAAAAACCACCCAAACTAATGATTCTCAAGTGGTTGCAGATTTCATTAGAACTAACCTATTTGCAAGGTTTGGAATACCACGAGTAATCATAAGTGATGGAGGTTTTCACTTTTGCAATCAAACCATTGAGGCTTTGCTTAAGAAGTACAACGTTATGCATAAGGTTTCAACACCTTATCATCCTCAAACTAATGGGCAAGTCGAGGTTTCAAATAGGGAGATCAAACAAATTCTAGAGAAGATCGTTGGGCCAACAAGGAAGGATTGGAGCGTACGTTTGGAGGATGCATTGTGGGCATATCGCACGATATATAAAACACCTCTTGGCATGTCCCCATTTATGCTCATCTATGGCAAACCATGCCATTTTCCCATAGAATTGGAGCACAAGGCACCTTGGGTTGTCAAAACATTCAACATGGACCTTGATGCCTCTGGAATTCATAGGAAGCTCCAATTGAATGAACTTGAAGAGATCAGGCATGAGGCTGATGAAAACACTCAAATTTACAAGGAGAAGACAAAGGTTTTCCATGATAAGATGATTCGAGGCAAATCATTCTCCATTGGGCAGAAAGTGCTACTCTTTAATTCCCGCCTTCGTTTTTTTCTGGTAAGTTGCGTTCTAAGTGGGTTGACCCGTTTGTTATTACTAATGTCTTTCCTTATGGTGCAGTCCAAGTTTAAAGCTTGAAAACTGGACAAGAATTCAAAGTGAATGGCCATCGGTTAAAGCCTTACTATGAGAATTTCAAGGAGCATCTTGTGGATAATGTACCCCTCCATGCCGCGGGAACTAGTGAAGCTTAACATGGCATATTCGTCCGGCTGGAAGATGTTAAAGCAAGCACTTCTTGGGAGGCAACCCATGCATTCAACAAGGAGAAGATGGAACTTCCACTCCAAACCTAGATTTGCGTTTCTAAACCCTTCTTTTTGCTGTTTTATTTTATCATGCTTAGTTGTTTGTTGTTTGTTTGCTTTTATGTGAGTCTTCGTGTGAAACATTGAGGACAATGTTTGATTTAAGTGTTGGGGGGGGGGGGGTAAACAAGTGTTTTTATGCAAATTCGTGGGATTCTATCACCTATCACTTCTAATGTTGTTTCTCACTGTCTTTAAGTGTTTTTAATGCATTTTGAACTGTTTTGGTGTGTTTTGAAGTAAAAATCCGAAAATTTGATGAAAAAAAAAAATTGAAAAAAGTGTTTTGAAAAAGCCAAAAAAAGTTGTTTCTGTGTGTTTGTTTGTGTCTCATGGTACCTTCCAACACAATGATGAGGATTTGGTTTTTAATGCATGACTGTTAAAGAGAGTTACAAACATGGATGGAAGTTTGATATGCTCTTTGGTTTATGCGTGGTTGTAGTTATAGTTTACGAATTCACATGTAATCACAAAGGATAAAATCAGTTTTTGTAACATGCTTGAAGGAAGGAACCCAAACAAACGCTACATGCCTGAGAGACTTGAGCCTAAACGTTTATTTGGAGAGTTATTAATCTATGCATTCTTGTTTTCTAAAGTCGTTGCATGATCTCATTATTCTTTGCTTGGTTGCTACTTAGAATGCGTTTCATCATTATAGATCCAAATACTAGAACTCATGCCCGTTCTATTCAAAGCATGACATTGATTTGCATAACACATATTCAAGATGAAGTTGTTTAGTAGTCACTACCATAGCCAAATAGCCGAATCCACCCTTGTCATTTGTTCTATAGCTTTAAATCTCGTTGAACCTTGTTTAGCCTATTTTCTTTGTTAACCACATCAGCCTTACCTAACCTAGAATAGTACTTTCCATACCCTTGTTCTTGAAGTATAGTGAAGCATGACTTAGAAGGAGTTCCTTTTGAGTGACATTATTGCAGAAAACAAGTGTGGGGGAAGGGATTTTTGTGTGTGTGTGTATTCCAAAGTCTTAAAAGAGGCATGGATAGAAAAAGAAAAAGAAAAAAAAAATATGTATAGAAAAGAAAGAAAAAGAGTTGCAAATAAGTGACAGTGAACTCCCATGTATTGATTGTTGAAGAAAGGGTCCAAAAGTTTGAATCTGACCCTAGGTGTTGCATGAATCTTCCCTTGCGTTTAAAAGGTAGTTTTCTACATTCTAAAGTGAATTCTAAGTGCCTAATTCATTACTTTGCTCACTATTGCTTTAAGAACGTTTGTTTCCTCTTACCTTTCTTTGTTAGTCAATCTGTGGAGTTTGGGCTTGGTATGAGCATATGGTATCCCTGGTTCTCGCGTCTAAGTAGTGGCATTCCATTCATGAGATCATATATATACATGCATTAATAATTCCAGAAAGTGCTTCCTTCGTTTAAAACATATGTCAGTGGCTCGTCTACATGTTTACATCAATCTTCTCACACATACCTAGTGTAGGGAGTGTAGTCAGAAAATCTGAGTGAAAATAGAGAGTATATCCGGTGGGGAATTGAGGGAATTCTCTAAGGCATGTTACTACATTCAAAATGTTGTTTTAATTGATTAAATATGAGCTAGTGAATGGTGACTATGATTCAGTATGCTAGAGGGTAAGCATTGCTTAAATCTATATGAGTGGTGATCTTTGACATGTTATGTTTCATTGGAAATCCCTGAGGCAAACGTTGGAAGGTTTAGGTTGTATATTTTGTTTCTTTTGTTTGTTTGTTTTGCTCGAGGAATAGCAGAAGCTAAGTGTAGGGCAATTTGATAAGAGCATATTTATGCGACTTAGTTAGCTTGTTCTTGTGCATTTGTGTTGTTATTTCTTAGTTAATGTAGTATTTCAAGCTATTTTCGTGCGTTTGTAGGACCAAATGGTTAAAGTAGCAAGAAAGTGCATTTTGGTGCATTTTGGGCACTAAATGGATAACATATGTATGGGTCAAGATGGATGGACGAATTTGGAGTTCAAAAGGCTAGGAATCTGATAAGAAGATGAAGAAATTAAATTCAAGACAAAGAAGATAAGGAATTAGCTCAAAAGAGGAAACATTATCCAAAACCTTATCCAACCTTATTTTATCTTATTCTATCCTAATCTTATCATGCCTTAATCTTAGCTGCAAAAGGAGCTAAGTATATATTTCTAGAACCTATGTCTAGAAGCATTCTCTTCTAGAAGTCCCAAATCAGCCACAAAACACATTGTTTATAGAAACCCTACAAAGGTGGCTCCTATTCCCTTCTAGAAAGCTTTGCCTTGCCTTGCAATCCACTCTCTTTTCCCTCCAATATCTGCCGCACCCCTTTATCCCTTTTACGTTATGGATTATGATTTATTAGGCCTTATTCCTTGTGGATTTGGGTTATACAAATCCTTTTCTGAAATTAATTGGGCCAAACCCTCTCCTTAGTGGATTTAATTAATTGTGCTGAACCCTAGGGCCCTAATCCTTAAATCTTCTAAGTTGTAACCTTAATTTGATTAACCCTAGGGTTGGCCGAACCTATATATATATATATATATATATTTTCAGCCACAATTTCGGGAGAAACCCTCATGCCATTCAGAAAGACCTTTGCCGCAACCCTAGACACCATTCTACATCATTCATTCAATACATTCACTTCCATAGACAACCTGCCACAACTTTTCACCCTCATCAACCATCATTCATCATCCTAAGCAAGAATACACCATTCATCGCCCCCAAAACCACCAACCACACCTTGTGTCGCAGCAAGGAAGAAGGAGGAGAGCCCTTAGGCGTGCCTGCCATTCGAATTGGAGCTGTTGGAACATTTTAGGTGTAATCTTTCTTGTGTTTTCAATGTTTAAATTCAATAATCTTTGTTTTGTGATATGAGGAACTAATCCCCTCTTAGCCAGGGGGAATTTCGAAACCATGGCTATATTTGCAATATGATTTGATTACTTCCTGTTGTGATTTCATGAATTGTGAATTCAATTTACTTATCTATTTGAATTAAAACTTGTTAGTGTATGTGGATTAAGAGTGCACACTTAATTTGCATGCATAAATCTGATGCTAGGATATAAGGGAGTTTCACCTAATCGTTGTGAACTTATATTCATGAGTAGTAAAGGTTTTTAGTCACAATCATGTTAAGTAAATTCCTGGCATAAGTATCATGCGCTTTCATAGTTACGAACGCCTTGTCAACACTTATGATTTTCATAGAATTTAATGATCTTTGATTGTTTCTCTATTATGCACTTTCATGTAGGGAAGTTTTGAGGAATAATTTGATTACGATGTGCTAATTCCATTCAATTCAATGACTTAAGGAAAATCTGAGGGTTAATTTAAGCGTACCTTATTAACTTGGGGTGTTGAGGAATAATTTGATTACGATGCGCTTTCATGTTTAGTTCTTGTTTTATTTACATTATTTTCGTCCAAAACCAAAATCCCCTTTATTTTAGAGTGTCTAACTAGTTAGGATCTGTTTTAGATTGTGTTTTCAAGTGTTTTGAGTCAAGTTAAAACTAAAATTCGTCCAAAATTGTGTTTAGAGTCAGAATCTGCCCAGTTTGTGATTTTAGGCAGTTTTGAGTGTTGTTAGCTTATTTTGAGTCTTGTGAACTTGTTTTGAGTCTTTTAGGTTTATTTAAGTGTTTCAAAGCTTAGTTTTATGTATTTGAGTTAGTTTAAAGTGTTTTAGCAAACCCTCCTAATCCCCGGTTTAAGAACGATCCTACTTACATATATACTACAATTGTCAAAAGAGGGTTTAATTTGTGTGTTAAGTTAATTTTCACATAAGATCACACCCTTCTTAGGGACTCACCACAGGAATTACACCCCATGAAGGACCAACCATGCTTTCGAGTGTGAGAGGGTAAACTAATTGCCTGACACCTACATGGGTCTGCTCTCCAAAGTGGAAGGATAAACTCTATACTCCGAATATCCAAACGTGGATGAGCCTGGTTGCTCTAGTATAACTAGATGCACGATGGCTTGCGCCGGGATTCCTAGAAATAGCCACAGTGGTCTTTTTCAAGGCTTAGCTAACTGAAGGATTTTGGGTCTCTTGGCCTAATCTGTGGGGAATTGGGCCCTAGAGACGGAGGGGGCACATTACGCTGTACGCTCTATGGACGGTTGCCCTGGAAACCTAAAGCTGCTACTGAGTGCACTAAGGTAGCCTATGTTTTTCGAAAGACTACCTACGACTTGCCCTTCAATCAGTAAAGCCGCGCTAGACTTATACAACTGCACATTCTTATGAAGGGTTAAATAAGCTAGCATGCATGTACAAAGCCTTATCCACTGCCGACATGCTACGTAGTTGATAAGATTCATCATTCCCAAGTGCGTAATAACCTACACCAAGTCCTAAAGTGTTATGCAACTTGCTACGCAACCTACAGAATTGGAGAAAGCCAAGGTTAACAGCCTAGTGGTTAAGTGAATTTGTTTGCTTCTGTAAGTAAGACATCCAACTGCCAACCCTATGGCTAACAACTTTGCAAAATTTCTACACCAACACCTATGGCTGCATAGGCTACGCAGGACTGTCTGTTTATAGAAAAGCAGCACGTCTGCCACTGGTCTATAAAGTCTAAAGGTTAGGGCATGAACAAAAGAAGTGAAGATGGAAGAGAGCGAACAAAATAAGTTTATTAAATTTTCTAGCAAAATTGATAAACAACTAGCAAAGACCGAAGGAGTTCAAGTAAAAGAAACAAGGAAAAACAAAGAAAATCCTAAAGGCTACCTAGAAGACTACTTTTTAACAGCTTGGACATTCCACGATTACTTGGTCGCCACACCTTCAGCAGCGGTACCATCCGGCGCTTGCGGTACCATCCGGCGCTTCATCCTCAGCTGCCCCAGCTTGGGCACCAACTTCTCCAACTAATTCACCAATAGAAGACTCAAAAGTAAAGGCAAGCTAGTTTTCTAAAGAAATAAAGAAGGTCTCGAAGTCTTTACTAGAAAACTCAAAATCAGATGGCCGCCCAAAGAGATGATCTACATAACCCAGCTTGTAGAAATTGGCTTGACTTTGAGTAAACGAAGTTTCAAGCCCAACCTTCTCACCATTTAACTGCTCATGCTCTTCTAGCAGGCAAGCACAAACCCATTGCATTTCCTTCGCTTCCTTCTTCAAATTGGCGTTGATCTTCAAAACACCTTGGAGTTCCAACACTTGAGGTTCAAGCCTATCAACAACCTTCTTAAAGTGGATCACTTAGTTGTATGCAACTATCAGTTTTTCATCCTTTGCATAAGCAGCGGAGTGGAATTCAGAGATGGCACGCTCAAGATCTTGAATACGTGGTATGTAACAGTCGATCTCCTTCTTTGCACTTTCGTACTTTACCTGGATCGCGTTAAGCTTAATCTTTAAATCCACGATCACATGGCGAGTGGTCTCAAGCTGCAAAGAAGTGGAGGCAGAGATATTAGACCTCTTCAAAGCAACAAGCTCAAATTCTAATTTATTGACTTTTTCGGCCGAGGAGTAAGGTTTGGCTGCCACAGTTCTTGCCATCTTCTTAGCAGCCTTGGTATCTTCTTGATCAAGAAGCATAGACTTGGTTGCCAAAATCGCCAATTTTTGCATCATGGCCAGCAGAGCAGTCCTCCTATACTCGGTTGTATGGTTCGCAAAAGAACTTAAGCTACAATTCCTTTGACGCCATCAACAAACTTGTCACATATATCCATGTCCTCGAGCAGGTCTGGCTTCAAGAGTGCACAAATCTTTACAGCTTTCCCAGAAACAGACTTGGTGGATTTCTCACGATTGCCTGTGTGAACTGTCTCTTTCTTCTCAGCAGACGAGTCAATCTTAGTAGTAGAGGGAACAAATTTTGGTGCCATTTTAGCAGGCGGGGGCACCTTGTCACTCTTCATGGTAGCAAGCCTATCCAAAGGTGAACCAGACATAGCCCTAGACGAACGCTTTCGCACAAACTTCAACACCAAAGATATGGAGGCACTTCTACACTGGGCAATTCTTTCAGCAATCGAGCTAGCAGCCTTCGGAACGAAAGGCGCCACCAGTACAGATGTAGCAACTTATTATTTCTCGCCTTTAGAAGAAGTCAAGTTAATCACAAGCTTGGGAGCATCCGGTGAACCCTCACGAGCAGTGGAAGAAGTTTTTGGTTTCTTCTTAGCAGGCGTCTCTTGGGCAGGTGGGGAAGGCCTCTTTTCCCACCTTCATTTGTAGTAGGCTCCACCACAGTGATAGGACGAGCCAACGCCTCAGCCTTGATTCATTTTATCTCTTCTCTCGGGGGTAGCCCACCTTTTTCCGTACGAAGAAGACTAAGTAGCCAGCGCCATTCACGATACTCGGAGTGGATACCAAGAGCAGCATGCACTTTCTTCATGTCTGGAGAAGTCTTAGGAGTAGAGCTGAATTTCGAATCTAGAAAAGCAGCGGAAGACAATAAAAAAATTAAAGAGCAGTTTAGCACAAATACAAAGCAGCCGAAAGATTAAGCAGCTTACTTACCAGATATAAAGATCATAGGAACACGCGGCTCGGAGGAAGAATCAGACTCCCTTTCTCTACTTATTATCTCCAAAGTCTCCTTGGCCCAGTCATGATCTCCTTTGCTCGAATTATCAAAAAACTGATGGCGAGATTGCAGCTGCCCAACTCCCTCGATGTGGCCTATGTCAAAAAAGTACCAAAATTCGTTGACGGTCAAATCTAAGTCAAAGAATTGGCTAAGATTGTGGAATCCCACCATTTCACGGACTACATTAAGATAGCATTGAGCGGGGGCACATCTCATGGAGCAAAGCACTTCTTGGAAAAATCACGACATAGGAAAAGTAAACCCCAACACAAAATAGTAGGGGTGAAACTTGATGGCTCTCCGAGCCCCATCACATGCCTCACGGTTGATACCATCCTTAGCATGCTTCACACACATTCCAGATGGAATGGCATGCCAATATACCTCGAGGAAGTCTCTAAACAAGTCATCGGAACTAATTTTGAAGTGAGCAGCCTTGAAGTAGCCAACCTTGCTCAAAGACTCACCTTGACAATACAACGGCGACATGCCATCATCATTCTTGTGGCTTGAGGAGGACATGCTTGAAAAAATTCTACAAAGATACAAGAGGAATTCGTTAGAGGGTTGTTAAAAAAAAAAAAAAATGTGCTCAAATAGGCCTCTCGACCTCGCTCTCTCTTTTCTTCCTTAGGCACAGGCCTGAGCCCAGCCTTCCCAACAAAAAAAAAAAAAAGGAAAAAAAACAACAAAAGCCCAAGTCGTAGGAGCCCAGCAAACTTGCCAGGCCCTACGGCCTGGCCTATCCTCCCTCTCACCAGCGCCCAAGTCAGATGAAGCCACACACAGCACTACCTTGCCGTGGCTTCCTAAGCCATTTTTTCACACTTCCTCGATCCCCGTTGAGCCAATTGAAAGCCACGAGGTTCCCAAAAAGATTATGAAGACAAGAAAATTAATTTTTTCTTACCTAGAAGCAACGAGAAGACGAAGCGAGCAATGAAGGACGATCCTTTGCATGGCCAAGATGTAGAAGATTGCTAGAGGAGGGGGATCAAATATCCTCTAAGCTCTCTCTCTCTCTCTCTCTCTTTCTCTCTCTCTCTTGTAGGGTAGAATAAATCATTCTCCAAAGTTGATTTAATAATCCACCTAAGGTGGACTTAAATAGGCTTTGAGAGAAATATATTTCCCTTTCCTAGAATGATCTAATTTCCTGATAAAGAGGGAATCAACATCAAAATAGGAAACAATCCAAAGTTTCCTAAAGCAAGAAAATCTCTACACCTGTTGCCTTTTTTTGTGAGCAACCTAACAGGTGTGGGGGCATTTGTGGAGCCAAAAATAATCAAGAGGCGACACGTGGATTTTTGGGCAAAAAGGACAAAATTACCCTTGAGGAACACCGGAATTCCTACGCGCGAGCAATGGGCAAACATCCCACAATCAAGTCAAAAGTGCCCAAATAGGTATATATTCAAAACCTATTTCATCCATCTTCTCCACAAGGTAACCCCCAAAACATTCCTTTTAAATTATGTTAATTGGCTAATTAATGGATTTATTACCTAATTAATCTTTTAATGGTCAATTAAACTACCAATTACACCCAAAAAATACACAAGAGGCCAGAAACCTTCTCTCCCAAGGGAACCAGCCATGCCTTATATATTCTACCTCATTTTCTCTAAAATGCTAAGTTTTCACTCTTGCTAAACACTCAAAAATTCTCCAAACACTTTTCCCTCAAAATTCTAACTTTGGCATTGGAGGTTCTTCGGCCAAACATCCCCCCCCCCCTCCTCCAAATTCATCGTGGGCGCGTGAGGCTTTCAGCCTGACCTAAGGTGTTATTTGTTTTGTAGGTGCAATTTTGTCCAAGAACAAAGAGGAAGAAATTTGCATCCACAACACCCATTAGTGAACAAGTTTCCATAACCGCAAGCTCCTCCTGTACCAAGAAAACAGAATAATTAAGCATAAGCTTTATTAATTAATTGATAAAGTACTTAATCCGAATATCAGTGTTCATCGTTTTTGCTAGCTACATTTTTCTGGTGTGGGAAGTCACCAATACAGTCAATGGAAAAATACATATGCAATTAATTTCAACAAAACTATATATGGTTAACTTATGTTTGAATATGCAGTTTTAGTTTTTAGTTTGATAATATAACATATTAGTTATTTGGAAACAAATCATTTGGTCAATATATTTGAATTCTGTAAAAAGCTAATTAAAAGCATAAATTAACAGCGTATACACTCATAGTCTTAGAGGCGGTCTCATCGCCGTAAAAAGTAGCATGGGCAAGGTGCCATGGACTCGGCCGGTAAATGACCTTTGCAGCCACTGTTGTGCTAATGGTTACCAGCATCAATGACATCAGAAGGAAGTTGAAGCTCCTTGAAGGAGAGAAAGAAGCCGTGGCTGTGTTGATAGAGAGATTACTTTAAGACTGTTTAGGATGAAGTACAAGTGCAATGCCAATTAGTACGTTTTGCATGCCTTATATAATGTTCAACTACTTTACATTTCATGTAGCTAGAAACGACTTCGTGACCCCAACGAAGGTTATGCCCTACAATTAGTCAAGCCAGAGTTGGCTATTTAGTACTACAGTCTAGTGATATTCATCTTCAATTGTAAATGAGAGGTCTTAGGTTTGATTCTCGTCAAAAACAAATTTGAACCATATTATTGCTATCTCATTGTGAGATTAAGTTTGCCCATTCTCCCATAATATAGATAATACCGTTTGTTTAAAAAAAAAAAATTTTTTTTTGAGGCCTTAAATATATTAAATATTTTCATTCTATCTAACGTGCTGGCAGGTAATGTCGTTTGCAATTTAGGCAGTTGACAAATAATTAAATATTGTGCCATGAATAAAACAATTTATTTTTTAGTATTTGAATTCTCATTCTCTAAAGGGTTTTAAGTTTGTTGATGGAATTTTAAGTTGGTGACTGGTTGCATGATAAAGGATACATTCTGATTGGCTACAATAGTATTACTTGCTCTTGTTTTAAGTCAAAGTTTAACAAATATCATTATCATATCACAATGTGTTGAATAATCCAATGCACAGAAGACAAATTTTGATTTGACATTGTATTATAGACTACTATATTTTAATTTCTGGAGGTTATAGAGAACTAAATATAATTAATTATGATCAAGGGATTTAAGTGGTTGTAACCAGAAAGGTTGTCGCTGAATTCAATTTCTAATCCATACCTCTAATTTTATTAATCAAGTGTTGTTTGAGGCCAAAATATAAGTTTGGGCCGAGAATGAGTAATCTGAAGTGGTAAGACTCGATACTTGTCCCAACATTGGTTCTATAAGCCGAGGGCATTCTAGCCCAAGAAGATGTCAGCCCAACTGAGTCCTTAAGACTAAGGTACTGTGAAGGCATTGCATTACATTTGAGCATGGCTCGGTCGAGTCCTTGATGGGTTGAAACTGTTAAGGATTGACAATTATTCTCGTAAAATTAGAATTATTCAAAAGATCAGAATTCATGCTTAATTAGATAAGAATGAATTGGGCTCATAAAGATACTAGGTTTAGAATACTAGCTTGAATGAAGCTGAGACTGGATAAGGGTGGACTCAAAGACCCACCAAAGCACGAAAGTCAGGATCTTTCATAAAATAGATTCCTATTCAAAGAGTACATAATTTCATGGATAAGCTCACACTAACCCGTCAATTTGAAATACAATTTGGATTTTTTCTAGTTTCGGCTAAGAGAAGATAATTTGGAATATTCAGGTAAATGCTGAGGGAGCTCAATCCTATCAAGACTCTGCCCATCTTTGTTTATCATGAAAGCCTTGCTTATAAATAGAAAAGCCTCTGCAACGAAAAAGCACCTTCAACTCAATACACAGAACAACGCTCTACGCAAAACCCTCTCGCATACTAAGAAAGCACTCACTCCCCATTGACATATATTTAGTTTGGTTAAACATCATGTGTCAACAATTGACGACACCTTCAGTTTGATTAAACAATACTAGAGCCGTAGAACCTACCTAACCTAGGAGACAATTTAGTTTGGTTAAACAACATTCTTATATCCTTATTGGTTACCTATCCAAGTCTCCGCTGGCGAAGAGTTTCTGATTCTCTCTCTGAAAAAGGTTACTTCATTAGCTTCCCAACAAAGTGAGGTATTTTATAGCCTGATACCTATTCAATGTAGTATAGTTGAAGCCTCTGAACCTGGAGCAGAGGATTCTGAACTTCGCAATTCTAAGAACCCTAAGCAGAGATTTTTCCTTCCTTCCTTGTAGTCGCTTGGTCCAGAAGTCAGCAGCATGATAGATTCATCTTACTTGCCTGATTCACCTCGGTAGAGAGTTGGCACGCCCGCATCAATCATAAGAAGAACGTAGTTAGCTCTTCATTACTCTGCATGTGCACCATATAGGCTTGGTAGTTTTTAGGGTCAACATTTTTGGCACACCTGGTGGGACCCAATGCTAAAAGTTACAAAGTTCATGGCCATCGAAACTCACTCTGTCAAAAGAAAGACATTGATAGGGAAATGATCTATAAATCAGGTTGTAGAGCTAGCGCGGAACCTTTCTGTTGTCGTCATGCCAGATCTTGCAGCTCACCAAGAGATAAAAATAAGTTTCAGCAGCCAGACATTATCAGCAACGGCTATTGCACAAACAACCAAGCCTGTCGAATTTTTATCCCCATAAGGGTTGGTCGACGAAGAATATGTTGAAGAGGATGATGAGGCTTCTAAAACACCTTCTAAAGCTTTTATACGGAGAAAATTCACTGAACATACTAGGTTGCTTGAAATTGCTTTGGAATGTGAAATTGGTCGGCTTAGTCTTAAACAAGATACAGTCGATCAGCACCATGAGAAGATTAATCAGAGGACAACAAAACTAACAATTTGCTAACTGCACTTTTCATCGAGTACAACCCCCTTAAAGAAAAAGATCAAACTTGTTGGAGAAATACCCTTCCTGCCACATCAGTTTGAAGGCAGTCCAGGTGAGAACAAAGCCAACATGGAATTGCCTTACGGGTCGCCACTGCTGCGGGCATGGTCAAAATTGGTGAGAAAGAGGTGTAGACATCGAAATTTCAGTGAAATAAATGTTAACCAATGTATTAAAATTACAACATTTATTCATTTCACTTACATCACACATTCATTTCACCTACATTACACATTTACTTCACCTACCAACTCTACTCACTTCACCAAAAAAAAATGGATGGTGGTGATTCACTCTCTTGGCCTATAAATAGCCTTCTCCATCAAGAGAAAGGGGGAGGAATTTACATACACACCAAAACCTTGAAGCTTTGAAACTCTAAAGCTCTCAAAAAAAATCCCGAAGGATCAAGAAAACACTCTTCGTTCTTCGTCAAATCCTCCTTCAAGGTCAAGCCCCAACGGCCCTTGAAGAACTTCCACCAACTCAAGATCAAGCCTTGACGGCCCCTTGAAGAAAGTGTTCATCATTCATCATCCGTTCATCCTAAGATCAAGCCCCAACGGCCCTTTGGATCAATAACCTCAACAAACCGATACACCCATTCTTCAAGGTCAAGCCCAACGCCCCTTGAAGATCCATTCATCAACTGTTTATCCCTAGATCAAGCCCCGACGACCCTTTGGATTAACAGCTCATCCATAAATCAACACCTTACGAAGATAGAATCAGAGGATCACATTACAAAGAGATTGTAACCCAAAATCATCATTAATACAAAATATATTTTGTACACGTATTCTTGTTTCTTGTTTCAGGAATTTTTCGTCTTTACAAATTTGGCACGCCCGGTGGGATATCTCTACCTCTCATCTCTATCCTCAAATCATCGAAAAACGCAAATGGCATCAAGAAAGGATCAAGCTGTTCCTGCAATCAAAGCAAAGAACAAGAACATCATCGCCGCAAGTGGTGATATTTCGGGCATCACAACCCGAAGTAAGGCAAAAGCTCTTTTTGCCTCAGCTTCCACCCTTGCATTAACTCTGTCAAATGAACAAGAACACCTGAGGCACGAGCCTGTGATCACCCTAGCCTCGCTAAGGGCATCAAGAGGAGAGAGCTCGAGGAAATACTCATAGTCCCTACTCTCCGATGCTGATTTGAGCGGCAGTACAACTATGCAAGTCATGACCACTGGAGCAACTTCAATCGAGGAGCAGCTAGCTCAGATGAATAAAGCAATCGCAAAGCTCACACGGACTGTGGAAAAGAAGGACTTGCAGATTGCCGCACTTGTCAACCAACTAGATGCGCTGCCCGATGTGAAAGTCGACCTAAATGTTGGCCATCAACGAAGAAAGTTGAAGAGAAGCCGAAGCTAGACCAAGCAACGACATTCATGGGATCTCTCTCTATCCAGCAGCTATAGGAGATGATCGCAAGCACTATCAAGACACAGTACGAAGGAAGCTCGCATGACTCCGTACTGTACTCAAGGCCTTACTCCAAGAAGATTGATGCTTTGAAGATGCCAAGGGGTTATCAGCCCCCAAAATTCATGCAGTTCGATGGAAAAGGCAACCCGAAGCAACATGTCGCCCATTTCATTGAAACTTGCAATAATGCTGGGACAGAGGGGGACTACCTCGTCAAACAATTCGTGCGTTCGCTGATAGGAGCATATTTAGGCAACTTAGTTGGCTCGTTTTCGTGCATTTATGTTATTAATTCTGAGTTATTTTAATTCTTCAAGCTTCTTTTGTGTGTTTTCAGGATCATAAGACGTATTTGACGAAAGGATGCATTGTGGAGCCTTTTGGGGCCTTTTGGAGCACTGTTGGGCTAAGGATGGATAGCTTATGCTTGGAGCCAAAGTGTTGGACGAAATTGAAGGCCTTGTATGCACTTTAGGGCATAAAACAAAGGGCCTAGCCCATTCTCTTCCCAAAAACCATCCTAACCCATGCATAACCTACCAATTTCAGCCACATGCACCCAAACACAACCATTGCCGTGGCCTCCCATTCTAATTTCAGCCATCCCACTTCATCATTGCAGCCACCATTCACCCTAGTTGTCAATCACATGCTTTCCCATTCTATAATTCATCCACATGCATCTTTAATCATTCACTCACAAGCTTTCCCAACAAACAATTCAGCCACATGCACACAAAACCACCCATTGCCGTGCCTTCCATCCCATTTCCAGCATTCCCCTTTGCATTTTCAGCTTTCCACCAACCAACCTAGTTGTCATTCCACATGCATTCCCTCTTTAATCATTCCCTCCTAGCTGCTATTAACATGCTCTCCCATCCATTCTCTCCCTATAAAACCATGCAATGCATTCATACACACCATTCCCATTCACCACAAAACAATCACACAACACACCAACACAAAACAGCCCATTCTTTGCCGTGCATCCCCTTTCATTTTCCAGCATTTTTCTCCTCCATTGCAGCCACTCCAACCACTCCCCATCCCTCCAAAACCTATCCTTAGACCTTGTGCCGCAACAATGAGGAAGACAAGAGGGCCTAAACGTTCATACAATTCAAGTTTGAGTTGTTGGAATGTTTAGGTGTTTCTTTTCCTTTGATTTCAATGTTTAATTTCAATTCTCTTTGTCTTGTACGTATGAGGAACTAAAACCCCTTTAGCTAGGGGGTGATTCGAAACCATGTTTATGCTTGCAATATGAATTGATTACCTTTGGTTGGAATTTCATAAGTTGTGGATTCAATTTGTTTAACTGTTTGATTGATAACTTATTTATGTATGTTTATTGAGAGTGCACGCTTAATTTTCATGCATGAATATGACGCTAGAATATACGTGAGTTTCACCTAATAGTTATGAACTTATATTCACAAGTAGTGGAGGTTGCTTATAAACAATCGCGTTAAATGAATTCTTGGCACTAGTTTCATGCTTTTCATAGTAACGAAGGCCTCGTCAACACTTATAGTTTTCATGATGCTTAATGATCTTTGATTGTATCTTTATTGTGTTTTTCACGTAAAGGACTTTTGGAGAATGTTGTGAATTGCGTTGCGCAAACCCATCCAATTCATTAACTTAAGGAGAACTTGACGGTTAATTTAAGCGGACCTAATTAACCCGGGGTGTTGAGTTTCATAATTTATCGAAAGACCAACTGAAAATCAATCTTGTATGCAAGTGTAACATGTGTGGAGAAGAACCTTCTAGCTAGCATTCCATCCATATTTTCATCACATTCATACTTACATTTTTGCCCTTAATTATATCTGTCCATTTAATTTAATCTCGTCCAAACACAATCCCCCCATATTTTGTTAAGTCTTAGTCATTATAATCTGTCTTATTTTGGTTTTTAAGTATTTGGAGTCACAAACACTTTTAAATTCGTACAAATTAAGTTCTAGTTTTTGTTTGAGTCAATTTGATTGTTTTAGGCAGTTTTGAGTGTTTCAAAGCTGTTCTGAGTCATAGTAGTCTTGTTAAGAGTCTTTAAGTTTAGTTTTTGTGTTTCTGAGTCAATTCAAAGTAGATTAGCACCCCTAGTTAATCCCCGGTTAGAACGATCCCTACTTACATCATTACTACAATTGTCACAAATAGGGTTTAATTTGTGTGCGTATAATTCTCGCATCAAATTTTGGCGCTGTTGCCGGGGATTGGCAAAGTTGCTAATCCCTTGTCTTGAGTCTTGTTTAAATTGTTCAGTTCTGTTTTGTTTTAATTTTTTTTTGCACCGTGTGTGTGTGTTTTGTTTTTGTGCCGTGTGTGGCACCTTATTTCCTTACTTGTGCCGACTCTATTAGATTGATTGCTAACCTTGTTAGTTCTTGTGTGTAGGTACTAGTTTATGACCCATAGCTCACAACCTGTTCGTGAGCATATCTCCGACTTTGACGGTGATTTCGAGAGGACTTTGAGAAGGAAAAAGAAATCGCAAGCGTCTAATCCTCCTAGTCCCGAACCTGAATTTAAAGAGGAAGTACCAACCATGGCAGTGGACAATCGGACCATCAAGGAGCTTTCTGCCTCGGGTTTGGCCAATGCAGCCCTTCTTTGCATCCAATACCCCAATGCAGCCCCTGAGAAGACCGATGAGTTTGAACTTAAGTCTAGTTTATTACATCATATTCCTAAATTCCATGGGTTGTCCATGGAAGATCCTAACAAACATCTTAAGGAATTTGAAGTAGTTTGCTCAAGTATGACACCCATAAACGTTGATGGGAATATTTTGAAGATGAAGACCTTTCCATTCTCACTTATGGACAAGGCCAAAGATTGGTTGTTTGAATTGTCCCCTGGAACTGTCAATTCTTGGGAAAGTATGAAACGTGCATTCTTAGAGAAATTCTTTCCCATTGCAAAGATCATTCTCTTGAGGAAACGAATTAGTGGCATCCAACAAAATCAAGGTGAGTCGTTTCCATCTTATTATGAACGTTTTAAATCACTTGTTGCTTCATGTCTACAGCACCAAATGAAGGATGAGCTGCTCATTCAATATTTCTACGAGGGACTCCTTCCCATGGAACGTCAAATGCTAGATGCTTCGGCGGGTGGTGCATTAGTGGACAAGACTCTAGTGGATGCAAAAGCTCTAATTGCCAACCGAGCACACAACGCTCAACAATATGAAGGTGTTGGACAAAGAGAGGGGCCATGGCAACAAAGTGTGAATGAGGTAAGTGCAATTTCTGATATTCAATCACAATCGGCTAATCTTACTTCTCTCGTGTCTCAGGTTGTCAAGGGGTCAAAACCACAAGAAAACCAAGTGTGTGGCGTGTGTTCAATGCAAGGGCATCCATCCGAGACATGCCCTCAGTTGATAGAGAATGGAGGATGGGAGTCTGCCAATGCCATTGGTTTCCAAGGCCAAAACCAACCCAAACATGATCCATACTCCAACACCTACAACCCCGGATGGAGAGATCACCCCAATTTCAGATGGAGAGATGCACCACAATATGCCCAACAAAGTGGATTCCGACAACCCCCGGGTTTCTTTCCAAGGCCAATGGCACCACAACCACCTCCTCAGGCACAATCATCCCAAACCAACACAGGTACGTCTATGAATGACGATAAAACATATCAGTTACTAACCACAATGGCGCAGGGAATACAGAACCAAGCAAAGGAGGTTAATGAGCTAAAGAAGCAAATGGGCCAAATGGCCGAATTTTTGGGACAATTCCGTGAAAATGGTAAGTTACCAAGCACTACGGTAGTCAATCCAAAGGGTGGTTTCAAAACTGCCAATGCAATCACCTTAAGAAGTGGCAAGGAAGTTGGAACCACCTCACAACCACCAAAATCAAGCCAAGAAGAGGATGAAAGGTTGCTGAAAGAGGAAGAGAGCAAGGGCAAAGCCACGGCAAGGGTGGAGCAACCTTTGCCGCAACCACTTCAAGCTCCTAGGCCGTCCAACAAATGTAAGTAGGTCCAAACTCAATTGTTTCTAATGTGATTCCACCAAACGTGCCCTTTCCTAGCAGGTTTATGCAAGCCAAGATAGAGGAGGATGAAAAAGACATCCTGGAGACGTTTAGGAAGGTGCATGTCAATATCCCGCTCCTTGATGCAATAAAGCAAATTCCAAAGTACGCTAAGTTTTTGAAGAAGATTTGTACAACAAGGAAACGGATTCGGGAGAAAGAGGTGGTACATGTAAGTGAGAATGTCTCTGCAATATTGCAAAGGAAGTTACCACCTAAATGCAAAGATCCAGGTAGTTTCACCATCCCTTGTGTAATTGGTAATAAAAGGTTCGAACATGCTATGCTAGATTTAGGTGCATCAATTAATGTCATGCCATACTCTGTTTATGCATCTATGAATCTAGGAGAGCTTAAAAATGATGGTGTCATTATTCAATTAGCTGATCGATCTAATGCATACCCGAGAGGAGTTTTGGAAGATGTTTTGGTGCAGGTGGACCACTTGATTTTTCCTGCAGATTTCTATGTGCTTGACATGGAGGATTCAACCCACTCTCCACCATCGCCACTCTTACTTGGACGACCTTTCATGAAAACAGCCTACACCAAGATTGACGTGGCCAAAGGAGCCTTAACTATGGAGTTTGGTGGTGATACGATTAACTTTAAAGTTTCTGAATCTATTAAGAATACTAATGATGTTCATTCTTGTTTTGTCATAGATGTGCATAAGGACATAGGGCCGAAAGGATCCGCACAAATCAAGAAGGATGCATCTAGAATCACCATCGAGGAAGGAATTGGATTGGAGCACAACGAGCATGCCACTACCCTAAAAACATCCAATATGGTCGTGCCTTGTGCTAAAATTGGCAAGAGGGTGGCTGCCCTTGGGGCACTGCCACAACATCCTAGTAAGTCTCCAATCCCAATTCCGATTCCCATTTCAACTAATAGGTTGTTACCTTCTTTGGTGCAGGTACCCAATCAATTTCAAGGTGATGGGAGCATGTACATGGACGTTCAGAAACAAAACATCACCATCAGGGAGGATCATTATCCCCGCCCATTCAGTGAGCCGTATTATGGAAGTGTTGAAGGGCATGTCGTGGAGGACATACTCCTCCATGTCGTGGGCCTTAAGTGAGGAATGAGCATACCATCGTCCGGCTGCAAGACGATAAAGAAAGCGCTACTTGGGAGGCAACCCAATACACTGAATAAAATAAAGCATTGATCTCCGAGAAGTTACAATTAAAAAAAAAAAAAAAAAAAAGAATAAAAGAATGTAACTTTCACAAAGGTTGTTTACGTGAATCCCCACTACTTGGCAAAACTCTAGAAGCGGGAGGCATCGGAGCGGGAGGCATCGGAGCGGGAGGCATCGAAGCGGGAGGCATCGAAGATAGATCATTCGAGGCCTCAATACTTGGTGGAACGCTAGATGACGCAGGAAAAAGGTGCCTCTGGAGGAAAGCCGAAAGCCTTTGACGGTCACTTTGAATTCGGCATTCAGATTCTTGCAGCTCATCAAGCTTCCTCTTCATGCCCGTCGAATAATTATTTGCAAGCACGTGCAAACTTCTATTCTCGTGCTTAAGCTGTTTGATCTCTTGCTTAAGATTTTCCACCTCTGCCATCAACGATTCAACTTGACGGGAGCGAGCAAGTAGGCGTTGGCCCATGTTGGACACAGAGCCCGCACACTGAACACTGAGAGCTAGGGACTCTTGAACGGCCAACTCATCGGACCGTCCTGAAAGCAGCCTACTATCTTTAGGAGTGAGGAGGTTCCTAGCTACTATCGTAGCTGTTGTTGCATCCGTCATCATGGAGTCTTCACCTGTAAGAGGGCCAAGAATGGATAGCTTATGCTTGGAGCCAAAGTGTTGGACAAAATTGAAGCTTTGTGTGCACTTTAGAACATAAAACAAAGGGCCTAGCCCAAGCAAACAAAGCCTTAGAACCAGAAATTCCCATGCCAACACATAAACAAAGCCCTTTGCCATGCATCACATGCATTTTCATCACATTCACACACATGCACTCCCATTTCACATCCACTTCACCCTTTGCCGTGACTTCACATTGCATTTCCAGCATGCATTCACATGCATTTTCAGCTACATATTCACCCACATACACTTTAATCATTCAACACATGCATTCACACACCAACAACCATTCATTCTATGCCGTGCATTTCATCACCTTTCCAGCTTTCCCTTTTAATTCCAGCATGCATTCACATACAAAAAACAGCACCATTCATTCTATGCCGTGCATTTCATTTACCTTTCCAGCTTTCCCTTTCATTTCCAGCTCTAACTCTTCATCATTGCAGCCACAAACACCTTAAACAAACAGCCATATACATCTCCACTCCTCCTATAAATACCCTTGCATTCCATTCACCAAATCATCATTCCATTCACAACACAACAACAAACACAAAAACAGCAACCTTGTTGCCGTGGGTTCTCTTCATTTCCAGCATCATTCCCTTCTATTTCCACCACTTCCCAACCCTCCAAACCACTCCTCATCCATTTCCATAATCCCCCAAACCTCACCTTAGACCTTGTGCTACAACAACGAGGAAGATAAGAGGGCCTAAACGTTCATACAATTCAAGTTTGAGTTGTTGGAATGTTTAGGTGTTTCTTTGATTTCAAAGTTTAAATTCAATTCTCTTTGTTTTGTACGTATGAGGAATGGAAGAAAAAAGTGCCTAAACGTTCATACAATTCAAGTTTGATTTGTTGGAATGTTTAGGTGTTTCTTTGATTTCAAAGTTATGAGGAAATAAACCCCCCTTTAGCTAGGGGGTGATTCGAAACTATGTTTATGTTTGCAATATGAATTGATTAACTTTCGTTGGAATTTCATAAGTTGTTGATTCAATTTGTTTAACCGTTTGATTGATAACTTATTTATGTATGTTTATTAAGAATGCGCGCTTAATTTTCATGCATGAATATGACGCTAGAATATAAGTGAATTTCACCTAATCGTTATGAACTTATATTCACAAGTAGTGGAGGTTGCTTATAAACAATCGCGTTAAATGAATTCTTGGCACTAGTTTCATGCTCATCATAGTAACGAATGCCTCGTCAACACTTATAGTTTTCATAAATGCTTAATGATCTTTGATTGTATCTTTATTGTGCTTTTCACGTAAAGGACTTTTGGAGAATGTGGTGAATTGCGTTGCGCTAACCCATCCAATTCATTAATTTAAGGAGAACTTGACGGTTAATTTAAGCGGACCTAATTAACCCGGGGTGTTGAGTTTCACAACTTATCGAAAGACCAACTGAGAATCAATATTGTATGCAAGTGTAACATATGTGGAGAAGAACCCCTTGGCTATTCCATCATCCATATTTTCATCACATTCATATTTACATTTTGCCTTTAATTATATTCTGTCCATTTAATTTAATATCGTCCAAACACATTTCCCCCATATTTCGTTGAGTCTTAATCATTCGTATTTGTTTTATTTTTATATCTTTAAGCTTTTGGAGTCATAAACAGTTTCAAATTCGTCTAAATCAAGTTCTAGTTTCTATTTGAGTCAGTTTGATTGTTTTAGGCAGTTTGAGTTTTTCAAAGCCATTCTGAGTCATAGTAGTCTTGTTAAGAGTATTTACATTTAGTTTTTGTGTTTTCAAGTCAATTCAAAATAGATTAGCACCCCTAGTTAATCCCCGGTTAGAACGATCCCTACTTACATCATTACTACAATTGTCACAAATAGGGTTTAATTTGTGCGCGTATAATTCTCGCATCAAATTTTGGCGCCGTTGCCGGGGATTGGCAAAATTGCTAATCCCTTGTCTTGAGTCTTGTTTAAATTGTTTAGTGTGTGGCAACTTGTTTTCTTACTTGTGCCAAGTCTATTAAGTTGGTTACTTATCTTGTTTACTTTTGTGTGTAGGTACTAGTTTATGACCCGTAACTCACAATCTGTTCGTGAGCATATCTCCGACTTTGACGGTGATTTTGAGAGGACTTTGAGAAGGAACAAGAAATTGCAAGAGTCTAATCCTCCTGGTCCCGAACCTGACGTAGAAGAGGAAGCCACAGATTGGGTTAAAGAGGAAGTACCAACCATGGCCGTGGACAATCGAACCATCAAGGAGCTTTCGGCCTCGGGTTTGGATAATGCATTGCCTCTTTGTATCCAATACCCCACGGCTGCAGAGGGGAAGACTGATTTATTTGAACTCAAATCCAGTTTGTTACACCATATTCCGAAGTTCCATGGCTTGTCTATGGAAGACCCCAACAAACACTTGAAGGAGTTCGAGGTGGTTTGTTCGAGCATAACCCCCGTCACTGTGGATGGGAGTATATTGAAGATGAAGGCCTTTCCATTTTCACTTATGGACAAGGCCAAAGATTGGCTCTACGAACTAGCCCCGGGAACTGTGACTTCGTGGGAGAGTATGAAGCGTGCTTTCTTGGAGAAATTCTTCCCTACTTCGAGAGTGATTCTCCTACGGAAGAAAATTAGTGGTATTCAATAGAATCATGGTGAGACATTCCCGGCTTATCATGAGCGCTTCAAGGGCCTTGTAGCTTCATGTCCTCAACATCAAATGAAGGAGGAACTTCTCCTTCAATATTTCTATGAGGGCCTCCTTCCTATCGAACGTCAAATGCTTAATGCATCAGCGGGAGGAGCATTGGTGGACAAAACACCAAGGGATGCCAAGATTCTCATAGCCAACCGAGCGCTCAACGCTCAACAATATGAAGGAGTGGGCCAAAGGGAAGCCCCACGGCAACAAAGTGTAAATGAGGTGAGTGCTATTTCTGAAATTCAATCACAACTTGCTAATCTTACTTCTCTTGTTTCTCAGGTTGTGATTGGTCCAAAAGCACAAGAACACCAAGTTTGTGGCGTGTGCTCAATTCAAGGGCATCCATCCGACAAGTGCCCTCAACTAATCGAGAATGGTGGGTGGGAATCTGCCAATGCAATTGGTTTCCAAGGACAAAATCAAAACAACCCATACTCGAACACTTACAATGTCGGATGGAGGGACCATCCAAACTTCAAATGGAGGGAGCCACAACAAGCTGCCCAACAAGGAGGATTTAGGCCAAACCCCCCTGGTTTTTATTCCAAGCCGTATGCACCCCAACAACCCCAACAACCTTCGGCATCATCTCATTCAGGTACGTCCTTGGAAAGTGATCAAGCTATGCAATTACTAACCTCTATTTCGCAGGGGTTGCAAAATCAAAACAACCGGATAGCAAATAACGAGAAGGAGATGATGGATATGAAGAAACAAATAGGGCAGATTTCTGAGTTCCTTGGACAGATTAGAGAGCAAGGAAAGCTTCCTAGCTCAACCACAGTCAATCCAAAGGGAGGATTCGAATCCGCCAAGGCCATCACCCTAAGGGGTGGAAAAGAAGTTGGGGCCGAGCCAAACAATCCCAAATCTGCCCAGAAAGTAGATGAAGAGACGACACAACCTGAGGAAGTGTCTAGCTCACCCACGGAAAGGGTGAAAAACCCAATGCCGCAGGCCCCCAATCACCCTAACTCGGCCAAATCAGGTAATTTAAGTTCAAATTCATGTACTTCACGTCCTAATCTGCCCAATGTACCTTTTCCTCAAAGGTTCATGCAAGAAAAAAAGGAAGAAAGCGAGAAGGACATTCTTGAAACATTCCGGAAGGTGCAAGTGAACATACCGCTTCTCGATGCAATCAAACAGGTTCCAAAGTATGCTAAATTCCTCAAGGACCTATGCAATACAAAGAGAAGAAGGGCAAACAAAGAGGTAGTGAAGGTAAGCGAGAATGTGTCCGCTGTTTTGCAACGTAAACTGCCTACCAAGTGCAAAGACCCCGGTAGTTTCACGATTCCTTGTGTGATTGGACATAATCGTTTTGAAAATGCCATGCTTGATTTAGGTGCATCCATAAATGTCATGCCTTATTCTATTTATGCATCTATGAATTTGGGTGAATTAAAACAAGATGGTGTAATTATACAATTGGCCGATCGTTCTAACGCGTATCCAAAGGGAGTTTTGGAAGATGTGCTTGTGCAGGTGAACCATTTAATTTTTCCGGCTGATTTCTACGTCCTAGACATGGAGGATTCAGCCCATTCTACATCTTTGCCGATTCTCCTTGGTAGGCCATTCATGAAGACGGCCCGAACGAAGATTGATGTATACAAAGGCACCTTGACAATGGAATTCGATGGGGAAGTGATTGATTTTAATATTTCTGAAACTATGAGATATCCCGTTGATGACCATTCTTGTTTTTCCATTGATGTTATCGATTCTTTGGCGCAGGTATACCTTGAAGAATTGAACGAGGACGCCCTGGAAACAACCATCACTAAGGCCATAGAGCGCAAAAATGAAGGATTTGGGCCAATGCAAGGCCACGACAAGGAGAAGGAATTCTTTGCAATGGGTTCTAGTGAAGAAATAATTGAGGTTGTGGCAGCCCTTGAGTCATTGCCACAACAATATGGTAAGGTTCCACTCTCACTTTCAAATTCAGTTTCCACTAAGATGCTACCTTCTGTTGTTCAGGCATCATCGCTTGAACTTAAGCCATTGCCGGACCATTTGAAGTATGTGTTTTTGGGAGAAGGCGAAACATTGCCCGTCATCATTTCATCAAGTCTCACGGCAATGGAGGAGGAGAAGCTTATGAGGGTGCTGCGAGAGCACAAAACGGCCATAGGGTGGACTTTGGCCGACATTAAAGGAATAAGCCCTACCACATGCATGCACCGTATACTTCTTGAGGAGGGGACTAAGCCATCCCGAGAGGCTCAACGCCGTCTCAACCCTCCGATGATGGAAGTGGTGGAGAAGGAAATAATCAAGCTTTTGGATTGCGGAGTGATTTACCCTATCTCCAATAGCCGTTGGGTCTCTCCAGTTCAAGTCGTTCCCAAGAAGTCCGGAGTAACTGTTATCAAGAATGATGAGAATGAGCTCGTGCCTACACGCATTCAGACTGGATGGCGAGTATGTATCGATTACCGGAAGCTAAATGCCATGACTAGGAAAGATCACTTTCCTTTGCCATTCATCGACCAGATGCTCGAAAGGTTAGCCGGTCATGCTTTTTACTGTTTTCTTGATGGATACTCTGGATATAACCAAATTGTGATAGCCTCAGATGATCAAGAGAAGACCACATTCACATGTCCCTTTGGAACATTTGCTTATCGTCGCATGCCATTTGGCTTATGCAACGCACCGGCCACTTTCCAAAGGTGTATGGTAAGTATATTTTCCGATTTTGTTGAAAAGATCATTGAGGTTTTCATGGATGATTTCAGTGTATTTGGGAGTTCATTTGATAATTGCTTGGATAATCTGACCTTAATTTTGAAGCGATGTGTTGAAACTAACCTTGTCTTGAATTGGGAGAAATGTCACTTTATGGTGAAACAAGGTATAGTTTTAGGACATATTGTTTCAGAAAAAGGAATTGAAGTAGATAAATCGAAAATATACCTTGTACGTCACTTACCCTCTCCTACTTCGATTAGAGAGGTACGTTCGTTTCTTGGCCATGCAGGGTTCTATAGGCATTTTATCAAGGACTTCTCCAAGATATCCAACCCTCTTTGCCGATTGCTTCAAAAAGATGTGCCATTCAAGTTTGATGAAGAGTGTAATTCGGCATTTAACCAACTCAAGGAGAAGCTAGTCTCGGCCCCCATTATTGTACCTCCAGATTGGAGCCTTCCGTTCGAGCTCATGTGCGATGCATCCGACTATGCATTAGGAGCTGTTCTAGGACAAAGAAGAGACAAGCGGCCGCATGTCATATACTATGCCTCTCGGACTCTCAATGATGCCCAATTAAACTACTCCACGACGGAAAAAGAACTTCTAGCTGTGGTTTTTGCTTTAGATAAATTCCGTTCATATTTAATTGGTACTAAAGTAATCGTTTATTCTGATCATGCAGCTTTGAAGTACTTGCTCACGAAAAAGGAAGCAAAGCCGAGGCTTCTCCGATGGATGCTTCTTCTCCAAGAGTTCGATATCGAAATCCGGGACAAGAAGGGAAGTGAAAACGTGGTGGCTGACCACTTAAGCCGTATGGTGCATAAGGAGGATGCCGTGAAACCTAGTCAAGCTTAAACGGAGGTACCGTCCGGCTGCAAGACGTAAAAGAAAGCGCTACTTGGGAGGCAACCCATGCATTCAACAAAGGAAGACTTAGAAAGCACTCCAATTCCAGATTCCTAAAAACTCTTCTCTTTGTTGTTATTTCGTTTCTGCCTTATTAGGTTGTTTAGTTGTTATTGTTTGTTTGTTTATTAATTGTGTGAGTCTATGATTGTAACATTGAGAAAATGTTTGGTTTATTGATAGGCACTGCTAAACAAGGAAAGATGGAGCTTTCACAAAGGGCGTTTACTTGAAGCCCCACTACTGGGCAAAATTCTAGAAGTAGGAGGCGTCGAAGCGGAAGGCATAGATGCGGGAGGCATCGAAGCGGGAGGCATCGGAGCAGGAGGCATCGGAGCTAGAGCATTCCAGGCCCCAATACTTGGCCAAACGCTGGACGAGCTAGGAAAAATGTGCCTCTGGAAGTAAGCCGAAAGCCTTTGACGGTCAGTTTGACGGTCACTTTGCATCCGACCATTGGATTCTTGTAGCTCATCAAGCTTCCTCTTCATACCCGTCGAATAGTTGTTGGCAAGCACGTGCAAACTTCTATTCTCGTACTTAAGCAGTTTGATATCCTACTTGAGACTTTCCACCTCTGCCATCAATGATTCCACCTGACGGGAGCGGGCAAGCAGGCGTTGGCCCATGTTGGACACAGAACTCGCACACTGAACACTAAGTGCGAGGGACTCTTGAACGGCCAACTCATCGGACCGTCCTGACAGCAGCCTACTATCTTTTAGAGTAAGGAGGTTCCTAGCTACTATTGTAGCTGTTGTGGCGTCCTGCATCACAGAGTCTTCACCTGAAAGAGGACCGTTAGAAGATAAGAAAGAAGGGCGCCATACGTTACCTTGACGCGGCGCGCCCGTATCACTGCTAAGGCTCAATTCCATGCTAAGGTTCGATGGGTTTGCCATTTTTCAAAAATGTTCAAAGAGAAGGGGTGGATGGAGTTAAATTTCCAAGGGCCGGAGTCGATTTTCAAGAATGGGAAATCTTCAGAGTGTGTTCTTGGCGGTGATCGATAGCTCTATAAAAAGCCAAAGCGACGTGTCCACCGATTCAAAGAGCCGGATTTTCCGACGTAAGTTAGGCGACGCTTTCTCGGCTTTTCAGAAGACGCGTTCAACTTTGTCAAAAGATTTCTTCTTTTCAGACAACACGTGGAGGCCATCACCGCAACTACATATCTTTAGCCGACAAGCGCAAAGTTCGGCGACGCTTTCTCTGCTTTTCAGAAAACGCATGCAGCTTTGTCAAAAGGAGCCGCATCCGCACTACTACGTGTCGTTCAGAAAGCAAAGGGGCGTCGTTCAGAAATCGAAAGGGCACCTGCTCAGAAATCGAAGAGGCGTCGTTCAGATATCGAAGAGACATTTGTCGACAAGGGTAAAAGAACAGTACCACCACTTGATATTATTTCTATATATGTCGACCTTCGTCTTTTATGGCAAGGCAAACCTGAAGAAAATGCCCAACTCTCTCTCACCTCTGAGGGCACACTCCCAACAAAGCCTTTCGAAATACTCAATTCTTTCTTCTTCCCCAAAGATGATACCAGATGCCTGGAGTACAGATGACCCAGGAGGAAACGGCAGATTGAAGTATGCTGATTCATTCACCGCTTCTTCAAAAGCAAAGGTATCTCATATCATCAAGGTCAAAAGCAAAAGTATCTCATATCATGCTCTTTCCCTGTCTTTTTCTTTGTCCTTGTTCTTACTCGCATGGCAAAGTAAAAGAAGCAATCAGCCGGCACTTGGAGTCAGTCTTCCGATCTGGAGCCAACTGCCTGGAATCTATTCCTGATTGCTTACCTAGCGTTGCTCTCGAGTAGTCATCTTCAACGGTTGATACACTTCCAGAGAAGGGACCACTTCTGCAAATGGGAGCGAGTAAGGCAAGTGAAAATGATACATTGAAGCATGTGGAGACAAACTTAGGCTGAGTTTTCCTCCAACCTTTTTCAATACGAATTGGAAAGATTGAACAAAGAAACAGACCAAAGGAGTAAGCTCAGACCTTCGGGGGAGACCAAAAGAATCCTGCTGCCCAGATCAAGAGTAGCACAAAGGAAAATCAACGATGGGTGGCAACCAGTTCGAGAGTAAGCCTGTGGAATCATCAAGAACAAGCCTCAATGCAATCAACAAAGAGAAGATGGAATTTACACTCCATAACCAGATTTGCGTCCCTAAACTCTTCTCTTTGTTAATTACATTTTGCCATGTTTAGTATGTTTAGTTGCTTTTTGTATGTTTGCTTGTGTTCAGTGTGGTTTTAAGCTTAAAACATTGAGGACAATGTTTGATTTAAGTGGGGGGGAGTTACTAAAGTGTTTTGATGCAAATTCGTAGGGTTTTATCCACCATAGCTTCAAATGTTGTTTCTTGCTGTTTTTAAGTGTTTTTAAGCGTGTTTAGTGTGTTTTGACTTAAAAATTCGAAAATCACATAAAAATTTGAAAAACATGTTTTGAAAAGCCTAAAAAGAGTGTTTTGAGTCGTTTTTGTGTCGTAGGTCACCTTCCAACACAATGATAAGGATTTGGTTTCTAATTGCATGACTGTTAAAAAAAAAAAAAGTTATAAACATAGAGAAAAGTTTGATTTACTCTTGGTATATGCTTGGTTATGGTTATAATGTATGACTTCACATGCAATCATAAAAGAAAAAAATTCATTTTTGTAACATGCTTGAAGGAAGGAACTCAAACAAACGCTACAACCCTGAGAGACTTGAGCCTATAACATTCTTTGGAGAGTATAATCTGTGATTTCTTGTTTTCTAAAGTCGTTGCATGATCTCATTATTCTTTGCTTGGTTACTACTTAGAAGGCGTTTCATCATATAGTTCCAAATGCTAGAACTCATGCCCATTTCATTCAAAGCATGTTATTGATTTGCATAACACGTATTCAAGAAGAAGTTGTGTAGTGACCACCACCATAGCCAAATAGCCTTACTTCCCATACTTCGTTTATGTTGTAAGTTTTAACCCCGTTGAGCCTTGTTTAGCCTTTATTCTTTGTTTACCCACATTTTCCTCACCTAGCCTAGTTTAGGACAATCCCCACCCTTGTTCTTAAAAGATAGTGAGCATGACTTAATTGAATTCCTTTTGAGTTACATTATGAAAGAAAATAAGTGTGGGGGAGAGAATGTTTAAGTGTTTATGTTTTGAGTTTCAAAAGAAAAGAAAAAGAAAAGAAAAAAAAAAAAAAAAAAAAAAAAAAAAAAAAGGAGAAAAGAAAGAAAGAAAGAAAAAAAAAAAAAAAGAGCTTGAAAAAAAAAAAAAATGAAAGAATAAGTGATTGAAGAAAGGTTCCAAAACACCAATTCTGGGCGTAAATTGTCTAAATTCTCCCTTTTTGTTCAAAAGTTGAGTTTTCATTCAAAAGTGAATTCTAAGTTGATTCAAATGCTTTGCTCACTATTTCTTTAAAAACCTTTGTTTTCCATATCCCTTCATTGTTATCCACACGCTCCGAACCCCATTACAACCCGTGACTTCAATCTTGAGTGTTATGTGTTTCAATTTGTGGAGTTTGAACTTGGTATGAGCATATGGTGTCACTGGTTCTCGCGTCTAAGTAGTAGCATTCCATTCATGAGATCATATCTAAACATGCTTATTAACTCCAGAAATTGCGTTCTTTGTGATACATATATGTGAGTGTTCATTTTCATGTTTACATCAATCTTCTCACATATACTTAGTGTAGGGTGTGTAGTCAGTAAATCTGAGTGAAATTGAGTGCATATCTTGTGAGGAATTGAGCAAATTCTCTAAGGCATGTTACTACATTCAAAATATGGTTTTAAATGCTTAATTGTGAAATAGTATGTGGTGACGATGATTAAGAATGTACTTAAGTGCGAAGATGACTAAAATCTGTGGGAATGATGATTTTTAACATGTCATGTGCATTGGAAATCCCTAAGACGATTGTTGGAAGGTTTAGGTTGTGTTTTACTTGTTTAGTGTCGTTTGTTTGTATGTTATCGTTTTGTTTTGCTCGAGGACTAGCAAAAGCTAAGTGTGGGGGAATCTGATAGGAACATATTTAGGCGACTTACTTAGCTTGTTTTCGTGCATTTATGTTGTTGTTTCTTAGTTCTTTAAGTGTTTTAAGTCATTTTCGTATGATTTCAGGTTCTAAGGGCTAAAGGAGCAAAGAAGTGCATTTTGGAGCCTTTTGGAGCATTTTTGGGCCAAGAATGGATAGCTTATGCTTGGAGCCAAAGTGTTGGACAAAATTGAAGCTTTGTGTGCACTTTAGAACATAAAACAAAGGGCCTAGCCCAAGCAAACAAAGCCTTAGAACCAGAAATTCCCATGCCAACACATAAACAAAGCCCTTTGCCATGCATCACATGCATTTTCATCACATTCACACACATGCACTCCCATTTCACATCCACTTCACCCTTTGCCGTGACTTCACATTGCATTTCCAGCATGCATTCACATGCATTTTCAGCTACATATTCACCCACATACACTTTAATCATTCAACACATGCATTCACACACCAACAACCATTCATTCTATGCCGTGCATTTCATCACCTTTCCAGCTTTCCCTTTTAATTCCAGCATGCATTCACATACAAAAAACAGCACCATTCATTCTATGCCGTGCATTTCATTTACCTTTCCAGCTTTCCCTTTCATTTCCAGCTCTAACTCTTCATCATTGCAGCCACAAACACCTTAAACAAACAGCCATATACATCTCCACTCCTCCTATAAATACCCTTGCATTCCATTCACCAAATCATCATTCCATTCACAACACAACAACAAACACAAAAACAGCAACCTTGTTGCTGTGGGTTCTCTTCATTTCCAGCATCATTCCCTTCTATTTCCACCACTTCCCAACCCTCCAAACCACTCCTCATCCATTTCCATAATCCCCCAAACCTCACCTTAGACCTTGTGCTACAACAACGAGGAAGATAAGAGGGCCTAAACGTTCATACAATTCAAGTTTGAGTTGTTGGAATGTTTAGGTGTTTCTTTGATTTCAAAGTTTAAATTCAATTCTCTTTGTTTTGTACGTATGAGGAATGGAAGAAAAGAGTGCCTAAACGTTCATACAATTCAAGTTTGATTTGTTGGAATGTTTAGGTGTTTCTTTGATTTCAAAGTTATGAGGAAATAAACCCCCCTTTAGCTAGGGGGTGATTCGAAACTATGTTTATGTTTGCAATATGAATTGATTAACTTTCGTTGGAATTTCATAAGTTGTTGATTCAATTTGTTTAACCGTTTGATTGATAACTTATTTATGTATGTTTATTAAGAATGCGCGCTTAATTTTCATGCATGAATATGACGCTAGAATATAAGTGAATTTCACCTAATCGTTATGAACTTATATTCACAAGTAGTGGAGGTTGCTTATAAACAATCGCGTTAAATGAATTCTTGGCACTAGTTTCATGCTCATCATAGTAACGAATGCCTCGTCAACACTTATAGTTTTCATAAATGCTTAATGATCTTTGATTGTATCTTTATTGTGCTTTTCACGTAAAGGACTTTTGGAGAATGTGGTGAATTGCGTTGCGCTAACCCATCCAATTCATTAATTTAAGGAGAACTTGACGGTTAATTTAAGCGGACCTAATTAACCCGGGGTGTTGAGTTTCACAACTTATCGAAAGACCAACTGAGAATCAATATTGTATGCAAGTGTAACATATGTGGAGAAGAACCCCTTGGCTATTCCATCATCCATATTTTCATCACATTCATATTTACATTTTGCCTTTAATTATATTCTGTCCATTTAATTTAATATCGTCCAAACACATTTCCCCCATATTTCGTTGAGTCTTAATCATTCGTATTTGTTTTATTTTTATATCTTTAAGCTTTTGGAGTCATAAACAGTTTCAAATTCGTCTAAATCAAGTTCTAGTTTCTATTTGAGTCAGTTTGATTGTTTTAGGCAGTTTGAGTTTTTCAAAGCCATTCTGAGTCATAGTAGTCTTGTTAAGAGTATTTACATTTAGTTTTTGTGTTTTCAAGTCAATTCAAAATAGATTAGCACCCCTAGTTAATCCCCGGTTAGAACGATCCCTACTTACATCATTACTACAATTGTCACAAATAGGGTTTAATTTGTGCGCGTATAATTCTCGCATCAAGCTTCCTCTTCATGCCCGTCGAATAATTATTTGCAAGCACGTGCAAACTTCTATTCTCGTGCTTAAGCTGTTTGATCTCTTGCTTAAGATTTTCCACCTCTGCCATCAACGATTCAACTTGACGGGAGCGAGCAAGTAGGCGTTGGCCCATGTTGGACACAGAGCCCGCACACTGAACACTGAGAGCTAAGGACTCTTGAACGGCCAACTCATCGGACCGTCCTGAAAGCAGCCTACTATCTTTAGGAGTGAGGAGGTTCCTAGCTACTATCGTAGCTGTTGTTGCATCCGTCATCATGGAGTCTTCACCTGTAAGAGGGCCATTAGAAGATAAGAAAGACGGGCACCATACCTTAGCCTGACGCGGCGCACCTGGATCACTGCTGAGACTCAAATCTAAGCAAATGTTAGATGGGTTAGCCATTTGCAAAGGTGTGAAAAGAGAAGGGTGGATGGAGTTAAATCTAAAAGGGCCGGAGACGATTTTCACAAATGGGCAATCTTCAAAGTGTGCATGTTTGAGGTGATCGATACCACTATAAAAGGAGAGGCGACACAACCACCGATTCAAACAGCCGGATTTTCCTGCGTAAAGTTCGCCACACTTTTCAGACACACTCGCGGCTTTTCAGATAACGCGTGCAACTTTGTCAAAAGATCTCTGACAAAGTTGAAAACACGTGGAGGTCATCATCCCAACTACACACTTTTGCCGACAAGCGTGGGTGACAGAGCCGCATCCGCACTACTACTTGTCGTTCAGAAATCGAAGAGGCGTTTGTTCAGAAATCGAAGAGACGTTTGTTCAGAAATCGAAGAGGCGCTTGCTCAGAAATCGAAGAGGCGCTTGCTCAAAAATCGAAGAAGCGTTTGTCGACAAAGGTAAAGGAACAGTACCACCATTTGCTATTGGGAAATCCCTATATATGTCGACCTTCATCTTTTATGGCAAGGCAGACCTGAAGAAAATGCCCAACTCTTCCTCACCTCTGAGGGCGCACTCCCAGCAAAGCCTCTCGAAATACTCAATTTTTCTTCTTCCCCAATGTGCTGATTCATTCGCTGCCTCTTGAAAAGCAAAAGTATCTCATATCATCAAAGGCGAAAGCAAAGGTATCTCATATCATGCTCTTTCCCTGTCTTTTCCTTTGTCCTTGTTCTTACTCGCATAGCAAAGTGAAAGAAAGCAATCAGCCGGCACTTGGAGTCAGTCTTCCGATCTGGAACCGACTACCTGGAATCTATTCCCTGGTTGCTTACCTAGCATTGCTCTCGAGTAGTCATCTTCAACGGTTGATACACTTCCAGAGAAGGGACCACTTCTGCAAGGGGAGCAAGTAAGGCAAGTGAAAATGATACATTGAAGCATGTGGAGACAAGCGCAACAACTATGCTGAGTTATCCTCTAACCCTCTTCAATACGAATTGGAGAGATTGAACAAAGAAACAGATAAAAGGAGTAAGCTCAGACCTTCGGGGGAGACCAAAAGAATCCTCCAGCCCAGTTCAAGATTAAGCCTGTGGAATCACCAATATCAAGCCTCAATGTAATCACCAAGGAGAAGATGGAATTTACACTCCATAACCAGATTTGCGTCCCTAAACTCTTCTCTTTGTTAGTTACATTCTGCCATGTTTAGTATGTTTAAGTGCTGTTTATGTGTTTACTTATGTTTGGTGTGAAACTATGCTTAAAACATTGAGGACAATGTTTGATTTAAGTGTGGGGGGGGGGGGGGGGGTAACTAAGTATGTTGATGGTAACTAAGTATGTTGATGCAAATTCGTTGGATTTTATCACCCATAACTTCCAAGTGTTGTTCCTTGCTGTTTTAAAATGTTTTTAAGCTGATTTGGAGTGTTTTAGTGTGTTTTGTTTTATAACTCCGAAAATCACATAAAAATTTGAAAAACATGTTTTGAAAAGCCTAAAAAGAGTGTTTTGAGTCGTTTTTGTGTGTTTGTGTCTTAGGATACCTTCCAACACAATGATGAGGATTTGGTTTGTAATTGCATGACTGTTAAAAAGAGTTATAAACATGGAGAAAAGTTTGATTTACTCTTGGTATATGCTTGGTTATGATTATAATGTATGACTTCACATGCAATCATAAAAGAAAAATTCGTTTTTGTAACATGCTTGAAGGAAGGAACTCAAACAAACGCTACAACCTTGTGAGACTTGAGCCTAAACGTTATTTGGAGAGTTAAAATATGTGCATTATTGTTTCTAAAAGTCGTTGCATGATCTCATTATTCTTTGCTTGGTTACTACTTAGAAGGCGTTTCATCATATAGTTCCAAATGCTAGAACTCATGCCCATTTCATTCAAAGCATGTTATTGATTCGCATAACACATATTCAAGAAGAAGTTGTGTAGTGACCACCACCAAAGCCAAATTGCCGTGTATCCTACTTCATTTTTTGTTTAAGTTAACCCCGTTGAGCCTTGTTTAGCCTTTATTCTTTGTTAACCCACATTATCCTCACCTAGCCTAGTTTAGGACAATCCACACCCTTGTTCTTAAAAGATAGTGAGCATGACTTAAATGAATTCCTTTTGAGTTACATTATGCAAGAAAATGAGTGTGGGGGAGGGAAAGTTTGTTCTTAAGTTCATATGTATGTTTTGAGATTCAACAGAAAAGAAAAGAAAGAAAGAAAGGAAAAAGAGCTTGAAAAGATGAAAGAATGAGTGATTAAGTGTTGAATGTTGAAGAAAGGGTCCAAAACACCAAATCTGGCCATAAATTGTCTAAATTCTCCCTTTTTGTTCAAAAGTTGAGTTTGCATTCAAAAGTGAATTCTAAGTTGATTCAAATGCTTTGCTCACTATTTCTTTAAGAACCTTTGTTTTCCATATCACTTCTTTGTTAGCCAAACACACCAAGCCCCATTACAACCCGTGACTTCAATCTTGAGTGTTATGTGTTTCAATTTGTGGAGTTTGAACTTGGTATGAGCATGTGGTGTCACTGGTTCTCGCATCTAAGTAGTAGCATTCCATTCATGAGATCATATCTAAACATGCTTATTAACTCCAGAAATTGCTTTCTTTGTGATACATATATGTGAGTGTTCATTTTCATGTTTACATCAATCTTCTTACATATAACTAGATTAAGGTGTAGTCAGAAAATCGGAGTGAAAATTGAGTGCATATCTTGTAAGGAATTGAGCAAATTCTCTAAGGCATGTTACTACATTCAAAACATGGTTTTAAATGCTTAATTGTGAACTAGTATGTGGTGACTATGATTAAGAATGTACTTAAGTGTGAAGATGACTAAAATTTGTGGGAATGATGATTTTTAACATGTCATGTGCATTAAGAACCCCTGAGACCATTGTTGGAAGGTTTAGGTTTTGTTTTGTTTTTCTGTTTTGCTCGAGGACTAGCAAAAGCTAAGTGTGGGGGAATTTGATAGGAGCATATTTAGGCAACTTAGTTGGCTCGTTTTCGTGCATTTATGTTATTAATTCTGAGTTATTTTAATTCTTCAAGCTTCTTTTGTGTGTTTTCAGGATCATAAGACGTATTTGACGAAAGGATGCATTGTGGAGCCTTTTGGGGCCTTTTGGAGCACTGTTGGGCTAAGGATGGATAGCTTATGCTTGGAGCCAAAGTGTTGGACGAAATTGAAGGCCTTGTATGCACTTTAGGGCATAAAACAAAGGGCCTAGCCCATTCTCTTCCCAAAAACCATCCTAACCCATGCATAACCTACCAATTTCAGCCACATGCACCCAAACACAACCATTGCCGTGGCCTCCCATTCTAATTTCAGCCATCCCACTTCATCATTGCAGCCACCATTCACCCTAGTTGTCAATCACATGCTTTCCCATTCTATAATTCATCCACATGCATCTTTAATCATTCACTCACAAGCTTTCCCAACAAACAATTCAGCCACATGCACACAAAACCACCCATTGTCGTGCCTTCCATCCCATTTCCAGCATTCCCCTTTGCATTTTCAGCTTTCCACCAACCAACCTAGTTGTCATTCCACATGCATTCCCTCTTTAATCATTCCCTCCTAGCTGCCATTAACATGCTCTCCCATCCATTCTCTCCCTATAAAACCATGCAATGCATTCATAAACACCATTCCCATTCACCACAAAACAATCACACAACACACCAACACAAAACAGCCCATTCTTTGCCGTGCATCCCCTTTCATTTTCCAGCATTTTTCTCCTCCATTGCAGCCACTCCAACCACTCCCCATCCCTCCAAAACCTATCCTTAGACCTTGTGCCGCAACAAAGAGGAAGACAAGAGGGACTAAACGTTCATACAATTCAAGTTTGAGTTGTTGGAATGTTTAGGTGTTTCTTTTCCTTTGATTTCAATGTTTAATTTCAATTCTCTTTGTCTTGTACGTATGAGGAACTAAAACCCCTTTAGCTAGGGGGTGATTCGAAACCATGTTTATGCTTGCAATATGAATTGATTACCTTTGGTTGGAATTTCATAAGTTGTGGATTCAATTTGTTTAACTGTTTGATTGATAACTTATTTATGTATGTTTATTGAGAGTGCACGCTTAATTTTCATGCATGAATATGACGCTAGAATATACGTGAGTTTCACCTAATAGTTATGAACTTATATTCACAAGTAGTGGAGGTTGCTTATAAACAATCGCGTTAAATGAATTCTTGGCACTAGTTTCATGCTTTTCATAGTAACAAAGGCCTCGTCAACACTTATAATTTTCATGATGCTTAATGATCTTTGATTGTATCTTTATTGTGCTTTTCACGTAAAGGACTTTTGGAGAATGTTGTGAATTGCGTTGCGCAAACCCATCCAATTCATTAACTTAAGGAGAACTTGACGGTTAATTTAAGCGGACCTAATTAACCCGGGGTGTTGAGTTTCATAATTTATCGAAAGACCAATTGAAAATCAATCTTGTATGCAAGTGTAACATGTGTGGAGAAGAACCTTCTAGCTAGCATTCCATCCATATTTTCATCACATTCATACTTACATTTTTGCCCTTAATTATAATCTGTCCATTTAATTTAATCTCGTCCAAACACAATCGCCCCATATTTTGTTAAGTCTTAGTCATTATAATCTGTCTTATTTTGGTTTTTAAGTATTTGGAGTCACAAACACTTTTAAATTCGTACAAATTAAGTTCTAGTTTCTGTTTGAGTCAATTTGATTGTTTTAGGCAGTTTTGAGTGTTTCAAAGCTATTCTGAGTCATAGTAGTCTTGTTAAGAGTCTTTAAGTTTAGTTTTTGTGTTTTTGAGTCAATTCAAAGTAGATTAGCACCCCTAGTTAATCCCCGGTTAGAACGATCCCTACTTACATCATTACTACAATTGTCACAAATAGGGTTTAATTTGTGTGCGTATAATTCTCGCATCATTCGTTGAAAAGTAACGCTTTTGACTGGTACACCGACCTCGAACCCGAGTCTATCAATAGTTGGGACCAGCTAGAAAGGGAATTCCTCAACTGCTTCTACAGCATTCGCCGTACTGTAAGCATTCTAGAGCTGACCAGTACTAAACAGTGGAAAGATGAACCTGTCGTCGACTACATCAATAGATGACGCTCCTTAAGTCTAGATTACAAAGATCGGCTTTCTGAAACCTCTGCCATTGAGATGTGCGTTCAAGGCATGCACTGGGGGTTACATTACATCCTCCAAGGCATAAAACCAAGAACATTCAAAGAGCTGGCAACTCGTTCCCACGACATGGAGCTGAGTATCGCTAATCAGGGGAAAAATGAGCCGATTACTAACTTTAAGAAGGATAAATTATTCACCCCAAATGTAGACAAGACTGGGAAGAAGCCGCTAAGGAAGCTTTCACCGTCAACACTACCCCCATTAAGACCTCCTCAGCGCCCATCAAGATCTCCTCCAAAAAGAAAGCGAAGGACATAAAGAAAGGTGAGCCTTCTCGTACCCAAGACAGATACAAGAACACCTTGAGAGAGTTGGAACAGAAAACGTACCCTTTTCCTGACTTTGACATGGCTGCTATGTTAGATGACTTGCTGGAAAAAAGGGTGATTGAGCTACCCGAATGCAAGCGTTCTGAAGAAATGAATCGCATAGATGATCCTAGGTACTGCAAATACCATCGTATTGTGAGCCATCATGTTGGCAAGTGCTTCGTTCTTAAAGAACTCATCATGAAGCTAGCACAACAAGGGCAAATTGAGCTCGACCCTTAAGACACGGCTGCAACGCATACCACTACAATTGCGTTTGGATCGTTCGATCCTGTGCCTCTCTAAGCGACACCTGACCATTCCCGTGAATGCTCAAGCGACACAGTACCTCTTACACAACCATCACTGGGGGGAAGCGACCAAGATGCACATACCGATGATGAAGAAGGATGGATATTGGTAACCTACAAAAAAACAAGGAAGCCAAGACCACGAGTCATACAGCCAAAGGTGGAACAAAGAAGAAATCACCACGGCCGCAACAATGGGAAGCCTAAAAGAAACATAAAGGATGATAAGACAACATATCCTGGGGAACCTACGGAGCAAGAGCCACGCATTCCCGTTTCCTTGCATGAGTACTTCCCGAATGACTTTTTCCAACAGTGCACTACCGTCGCCTGTCACATGGTTGAAGTAGAAATAGAAGAGCCCTCAAAAGGCAAAGTTATCGCCACTGAGGTAGAAAAAACCCTCACACCTGAAGAAGGTCTACCAACACACTTTAGCATCGAGGAAGCGCTACGATTGCCAAAAAAGATGCGAAAAGCACTAGCAACAGTCTTAGCGAGTCCCGGCGACCAAGAAGTACAAGAAAGTAACGATGAAGGCTCGAAGCTTCAGCCATTTGAATGTGCCACATGTTGTACCACCCATGACACAATTAACTTCACTGACGAAGACCTACTGTTGGGATTAAAGCCTCACAACCGTCCTCTCTTCGTCTCAGGGTACGTAAGGGAACACAAAGTCAACCGCATGTTGGTGGATGGGGGTCGGCCATAAACATCATGCCAAAATCAACAATGACCATAATCGGCATCAAAGTGAATGAACTATTCCTGAGCCGTCTGCTGATCCAGGGTTTTAACCAAAGAGGACAAAGGGCGATGGGCATGATCCGAGTAGAAATGACCATTGGTGAGCTCAAATCAAGCACGATATTCCACGTGATTGATGCAAGAACTTCCTACAGCTTGCTCCTAGGAAGACCTTGGATCCACGCAAATGGGGTAGTACCGTCCACCCTTCACCAATGCCTAAAATTTTACCGAGAAGGGGTGAAGGTGATCCAAGGTGACACCAAGCCATTCACTGAAGCCGAATCACATTTTACAGACGCCAAGTTCTACATGGACGAAGACATGGTACCCGAAGCTCTTCCGGAAGAGATCAAATCCACGAGCAAAACAACACTTAAAAAGCAGGAGTGGCAAGCCATGCCTAAAAAGCAAAAAGAGCAGGCCGTGCCATCTTTAAGCAAAGACGATGATGAGTTTGCTAAACCTGCAACAACTAAAGGGAGTAGGATGCCTTCAAAAGGACCGAACACGCCCATATTCCGGTATATCCCGATGTCAAGAAGAAAGAATGGTCAATCTCCATTCGAAACTGGAACAAGAAAAGCCGACACACGGTGGCACAAGGATAATATGAAGTTGCTTAAGACGAATGCAGTTTTACCTCTGACACAGCTAGGGAGTGCTAAGGTCGCAAGACTACTACAAGGCTTCATAAAAACTCTACCAGATGAGGTGGAATCAAGCTTTCTTCCAACCAAAAGGACCAAGGAAGGTTTCGACCCAAATGCCTACAAACTCATGTCGAAGTCCGGGTACGACTTCGCTTCCTCTTCTATGGCTGGAAAGAAGGTTTCAAACACTGTCAATGACAAAGAATGTAACCTCACCAAAACTCAAAAGAAGTTGAAGGAGCATGGTTACGGAGTTGACAACAACAAAGCCGGACTTGGCTTCACACCAAATGCACCTATGATGATTTCAAACAAAACGAAAAATACTAGCGCTCAATACGTCAGCGTGAGCATTGAACAAGACCAAGAAGAACCTAAACCCGCTTCTCGGACGTCGGTCTTCGATAGGATGAGCCGTTTAAGCCCCAAAATTTCAGTGCTTAATCGCATTGGTGGTCAATACTGAACCTCTATTTTCAAGAGGCTTAACGCGCCAACATCCCAAAGCTCTGTCTTTGAAAGGTTGTTAAAGCCTACAAAACAAAGCAACACAGCTATCTCTTCTCTGCGACGATCAGCTTTGGAAAGATTTGAAGATAATGAAAAGCCTTCTAGAAAGAGGAAGACAACACCAAAGGAAGAAAAGCTCGATGGGTTAGCAGAAAAAGGCGACGTTCGAAGCTTGATTCCTTCAAGGATGAAGCGCCAAGCAATCTTAGAGGTTGACACAAATGGACCATTGAAAGTAAGAAGGCGTAATATCATCCACACCGGACAATCTTTATGCTAACAAGCCCGAGAAGACAACACTGAAGAGGAGGTCCAAGATGTCTTCCACATCACGATTCAAGAAGGCAAAGAAGACGAAATCCCCGAGGAAGATGTCACCGCTGCACCACCACAGCTCGAAGATGGGGGCAAGCCACGGTTGATGATCTCAAGGAACTCAACTTAGGTATAAGCGAGGAACCAAAACCTATCTTCGTAAGTGCATTATTAAGTACGGATGAGATAAAAGAGTATTATCAGCTATTGTTAGAGTACAAAGATGTCTTTGCTTGGACCTACAAGGAAATGCCCGGCCTGGACCCTATCATCGCTGTTCATCATCTTGCGGTCAAGCCTGGAACGCGACCGATAAAGCAAACTCAAAAACGCTATCGATCCGAGCTTATCCCACTAATCGAGCTCGAGATCGACAAGCTAATCGAAGCAGGCTTTATTCGAGAAGTGCAATACCCCAAGTGGATCTCCAACATCGTAATACGTGTTTGCGTAGACTTTCGGGACCTCAATGATGTTTGCCCAAATGATGACTTCCCTTTGCCAATCATTGAAATCATGGTGGATGCAACCACTGGCCATGAGGCATTATCATTCATGGATGGCTTTTCTGGGTACAATCAAATTCGCATGGCCCTCGAAGACGAGGAACTAACAGCCTTTCGGACTCCAAAAGGTATCTACTACTACAAGGTGATGCCCTTTGGTCTAAAGAACGCTGGAGCTACGTACCAACGCGCAATGCAGAAAATCTTCAATGACATGCTACACAAAAACGTAGAATGTTACGTAGATGATATGGTGGTTAAGACAAAGAAAAGATCAGACCACTTGAAGGATCTGCGAATAGTGTTCAAAAGGCTGCGAAAATACAACCTCAAGATGAACCCATTAAAGTGTGCGTTTGGCGTCACCTCTGGAAGATTCCTTGGCTTCATCGTCAAGCATCGTGGTATTGAAGTGGACCAATCAAAGATCAAGGCTATTCAAAGCATGCCTGAGCCAAGAAACCTGCACGAGCTGAAAAGTCTACAAGGACGGTTAGCCTTCATCAGACGCTTCATCTCCAACCTCGCAAGGCGTTGTCAACCGTTTAGTCGCCTTATGAAGAAAGATGTCCCATTCGTATGGGACGAAGCATGCCATAATGCTTTTGAAAGCATAAAGAAATATTTGTCAAGTCCACCTGTCCTAGGGGCACCTGGGCTCGGGAAACCGCTCATATTGTATATTGCTGCTCAGGAAAGTTCAATCAGAGCACTCTTGGCGCAAGAGAATGAATCCCAGAAAGAAGCACTTTACTACCTCAGTCAAACTCTCACCGGTGCTGAGTTGAACTATTCCCCAATAGAAAAGATGTGCCTCGCTTTGGTGTTTGTCATTTAGAAGCTTAGACATTACATGCATGCTTACACCATCCACCTGGTTGCTAAAGCCGACCCTATCAAATACGTCATGTCCAAGCCAGTCTTGACAGGGAGACTCGCTAAATGGGCTTTGCTTCTTAAGCAATATGAGATCATCTACGTCCCAGCTAAAGCCGTCAAGGGACAAGCACTAGCAGACTTCCTTGCCGATCATCCAATCCCGGCTGATTGGAAAATCTCAGACGACTTGCCTGACGAGGAGGTGTTCTACATCGACATCTTCCCGACATGGACGACGTTCTTCGACGGATCCACACGAACAGACGGAGAGGGGGCAGGAATAGTATTCATGTCGCCACAAAGGCAAATACTACCTTACTCCTTCCAACTGAGTGAGCTATGCTCCAACAATGTTGTTGAGTACCAAGCATTGATCATCGGGCTCCAAATGGCGATCAACATGGAAATCACAGCTCTTGAGGTATATGGCGATTCCAAGCTCATAATCAATCAACTTTTAACTGAATATGAGGTGAGGAAAGATGATCTCATCCCATACTTCCGGCTGGCGACTCAACTGCTACAAAAGTTCGAAGCCGTAACACTAGAACATGTGCAAAGAAAGGAAAATCAAAAGGCAGACGCTCTCGCCAATCTGGCCACGAGTATGACACTAGGAAAAGATGAAGCTGCAGACGTGCCAGTTTGCCAAAGATGGGTGATTCCGCTCGTTAATGAAATGTCACTGGACGATACAAATGTCATCTCAGTACTTCCAGTCGATGCTGAAGAGTGGAGACAGCCGCTGATTGACTTCTTAGATCACGGAAAGCTTCCAGATAATCTTAGACGCCATTCCGAAATACGTCGACGAGCACCTCGCTTCCTTTACTACAAAGGAACACTCTATTGACGCTCTTTTGAAGGAGTGCTCCTGAGATGCCTAGGTGAGGAAGAAGCCAATCAAGCCATGGAAGAAGCACATTCAGGTGTGCGTGGAGCGCATCAGTCTGGACCAAAGCTACATTTCCAGCTCAAAAGAATAGGTTACAACTGGCCGAGCATGGTGAAGGACTGCCTGGAACATGCCAAAAGGTGCCAAGCCTGCCAATTCCACGCCAACTTCATACATCAACCGCCTGAACCATTACACCCTACAGTTGCTTCATGGCCGTTCGACGCATGGGGATTGGACGTTGTAGGACCAATTACGCCAAAGTCATCAGCAGGAGAAGCTTACATCCTAGCTGCAACAGATTACTTCTCCAAGTGGGCTGAAGCCATACCTTTAAGGGAAGTCAAAAAGGAAACTGTTGTTCGTTTCATCAAGGAGCATATCATCCACCGATATGGTGTGCCTCGCTACATTATCACTGACAACGGAAAGCAGTTCTCCAACCGACTCGTGGACGAGCTTTGCGATAAATACAAGTTCAAGCAGCACAAGTCTTCCATGTATCATGCTCCGGCCAACGGCCTCGCGGAAGTATTCAACAAGACGTTGTCCAACGTCCTGAAAAAGGTAATCGGTCGAACAAAGAGAGGCTGGCATGAAAGAATAAGTGAAGCGCTTTGGGCATATAGGACTACACATAGGACTCCTACCCAAGCTACGCCTTATTCTCTTGTATATGGCATGGAAGCTGTTCTACCGCTCGAAAGTAAAATCCCCTCACTAAGGATGGCTATACAAGAAGGCTTGACTGACGAAGAAAATGCAAAGTTGCACCTTCAAGAGTTGGAAGCACTGGATGAAAGAAGGCTCGAAGCTCAACAACACTTGGAATGCTACCAAGCATGGTTATCCAAGGCATTCAACAAGAAAGTCCGCCCAAGGTCTTTCCAAGTCGGAGATCTCGTGCTAGCATTGCGTAGACCTATCATCATAACTCACAAGACAAAAAGCAAGTTCACATCAAAGTGGGACGGACCCTATGTAATACAAGAGGTTTACACCAACGACGCCTATTTAATTATGGCAGAAGACGGCTTGAAGATCGGCCCCATCAACGGCAGATTTTTGAAGTGCTACTACCCTTAAAGTAAACGCGCCATGCTCCTGGCCCGCAAAAGCATAAACTGTGTACGGCAAAATCATCATCAAAACCATCACTCATTTGAACTACGTCATGACTTGATCCCTCCTCAACCAAGGGTACGTAGGCAACTTGAAACTTCAAAACCTCAAGTACAGTCACATCATCAACAAAAAAAAAAAATACAAACACTTTGAAGAATAAAGAGCAAATTCAAGAATGCAAACATTTTATTTCTTTAAAGGAAAAAGTCTGATTACAAAATAAAAAAAAGGGGCATAAGACACTACTCGAAAACTATGTCCCTAAAACTACGGAGGCGGTCTTCAAGCAAGCCTTCCAAAGCCTTCAAAGTCTCTACCTCGGTGAGAGACATGATGGGCAACTCCATAGCCATGTCTTTCTCTTGTTCTAGGCGTGAAATCTCCTCTTGGCATTGAGAAACTGTAGCTCCTTGCTCCCCGAGAACACTTTCAAGTTTTGATGCCTCGATGCCCAGCTGTACTTGCTCTCGTATCAACGTATATAGACGTACCCGGACGGAAGCTAAAGAAGTCTCTGTGGATTGATAATCTCCCGAAGCAGCTTGCTGAGAAGACCGGGCTTGGGTTAGTGACAAGTCTATTGTAGCAAGTTGGTGAGCTCTAACATCTGGACTCAACTTCTTCGAGGAAATAACACGCAAGGAAGAATACTCAGTTGAGGCGGCCATAAGTTCGGCAATCTTGATCTTCAAGGATGAAGAATCAATGTTAAGATTGTCAATTGCAGAAACAAGTTTCGACAAGTCTTCCTTAAGCAACGCAAGGTCCTCCGACGGGCATTTTGAAATCCTCCCCTCAATATGGCTCTTGATATCCATTGCCGCATGAAGATTGATGCGATGAATAAGCTACTCAGTACCACTAAGGTTTGGCCCTCTCAGAGAGATCTCAGAGCTAGCTGGCAAAGGTATAGAACGTATGACGGGATCTTGCATGCCTCCACCTACACATGGCAAACTTGGGAAACTTGACGGACTTGGGACAAGCTCTGTACTAGGTGGATCCCCAATCTCCCCGCCTATAGGTAGGTTGCCTCCAAATAGCATCTCCGTATAAGTCAAAAGAACAAGAAGGCCCAACCTAAAGAAAACAAAGAAAGCTGTTATAAACAAAAGCTAGAACAATGAAAGCAGAAGAAGTCATAAGAGAGAAGAAGATGCATGCATCTTTCTCGAACGACACACTGCCATTGAGTTGAGGGAGCCTAAACACTTCTTTCTTCTTATGACGAAAATTGACATCGCTATCGGCCTGAGCGCCTTCAAGACGTTACTTGTTTAAAACTTGAACACTGAACACTGAAAGCTAGGGACTCTTGAACGGCCAACTCATCGGACCGTCTTGAAAGCAGCCTATTATCTCTAGGAGTGAGGAGGTTCCTAGCTACTACCGTAGCCGTTGTTATATCCTGCATCACGGAGTCTTCACCTATAAGAGGGCCATTAGAAGATAAGAAAGACGGGCACCATATATTACCCTGACGCGACGCACCTGTATCACCACTGAGACTCAAATCTAAGCAAATGTTAGATGGGTTAGCCATTTTCAAAGATGTTAAGAGAAAAGGGTGGGATGAAGTAAAATCTAAAAAAAAATACACCGGAGATGATTTTCACAAGCAGGTAATCTTCAAAGTGTGCACGTTGGATGTGATCGATACCTCTATAAAAGGAGAGGCAACACAACCACCAATTAAAAAATAAATAAAAAAATAAAAATCGAAGAGACGCCACTTTTCAAATCTTAAAAGCCGGATTTTCCTGCGTAAAGTTCGTCAACGCTCTTCAGACGCAATCTCAGCTTTTCAGATAACGCATGCAACTTTGTCAAAGATGTCTGACAAAGTTGAAAACGCGTGAAGGTCATTATCCCCACCACCACACTTTTGCCAACAAGCGTGGGTGACAAAGCTGCACCTGCACTACTACTTGCCATTAAAATCCCTATATATGTCAACATTCATGGCAAGGCATACATCCAAAAACGCATGACTCTTCTTCTCGGCCGAGAATGTAGCTACAACCAAACCTCTCAATATGCTCAGTTTTCTTCTTCCCTTGAGAACACCTATTCAACCAAGTCTTCGAAAGCAAACATATCCCATATCATTAGGGTTGAAAGCAAGAGTATCTCATAGCATGCCTTTCCCCCGTCCTTTCCTTTGTTCTTGTTCTTCCCTGAAAGACAAAGAGAGAGAGAGAGATCAGTCGGCACTTGGAATCAAGCTTCCCGTTTGGAGCCGACTACCTGGAATCCCTTCCCTGATTGCTTATCCAGCCCTACTCTCAAATACTCATCTTCAACTATTGATGTACCCCCAAAGAAAATACCAGATGCCTGGAGTACAGATGAGGCAGGAGGAAACGGTAGATCGAAGCATGTGGAGACAAGCACAACAAATATATGTGCTGATTCATTCGCTGCTTCTTCAAAAGCAAAGGTATCTCATATCATGCTTTTTCCCTGTCTTTTCCTTTGCCCTTGCTCTTGCCTCCAAGACAAGGAGAAAGAAAGCAATCAGTAGGAACCTGAAATCAAACTTCCGATCTGGAACTGATTGCCCAGAACCTTTGCCTGGTTGCTTACCTAGCGTTGTTCTCGAGTACTCATCTTCAATTGTTGGCGAGTCTCGAATTCCCTCAGCGCATACTTCAGGATAAGTGATGGAGTGTCGGCTCTTTAAACTGAAGCTGCTAAGCATGGATGAATTGCTGAGACATGATGCCCTGAAAGACCATTTAAAGGCAAAGGGTTGCGCACCACTTCGGCTATGTAAAAGAAACAAGCAGAGAAGAATGCGGTACAAGGAGCTGGAACAAATTGCTGGAGCGCGACGCCTTCCCCTGTAAAACCATCCAGACAGAGGAGTTTAAGTCAAATCCAAGCTCGACATCATTGTTCTAATTAAAGAGCTCGAGAAGCCTCAACAACCCTCCGCTGGCGCCGTCGCCAAAGAGCAAAGCCTCGCCGCGCGACGCCGGTAAATCGTCAACACTTCTTCAAAAAGCAAAAGTATCTCATATCATGATTTCTCCATGTCCTTTCCTTTGTCCTTGTTCTTACCCGCAAGGCAAAGAGAAAGAAAGCAATCAGCCGGCACTTGGAGTCAGTCTTCCGATCTGGAACCGACTGCCTGGAATCTATTCTCTGGTTGCTTACCTAGCGTTGCTCTCGAGTAGTCATCTTCAATGGTTGATACACTTCCAGAGAAGGTACCACATTCGTCTAAAGAACAGCTAGGACGAGTGACAATGAAACATCAATCTTGTGGATCGTCAGCAAACACAACAATTGCACATGCTGATTCATCCCCTAAGCCTCTTCAATATGAATTGGAAAGATTGAACAAAGAAACAGGTCATCACCTCCACCTCGTGCTTGCCTGCCATGTGTCTGAATCTTGAAACCGCTCATGGTCCTATTTTCACTCAAGATCAAGTCTCGATGGCCCTTGAAGAAATTACAAGTCCGATTCAAAATCAAGTGTTCACCACCCTTGAATCAAATTCAAACTCCAGATAAGAAGAGTAAGTTCAGACCTTCGGAGGAGACAAAAAAAATAAAAATAAAAATAAATAAATAAATAAATAAATCCTCCAGCCCAGTTCAAGATTAAGCCCGTGGAAAATCAACGATTGGAGGAAACCAAAAAATCTTCCAGTCGAATTCAAGTTCAAGCCTCGACGACCCTTGAAGAAATGTCCAGCCCAATTCAAGATCAAGCCTCGACGGCCCTTGGGTTGACATCTACATTAAGGGACTTCGAAACGCATCTTCTACACGTGACAAGCATGTGTATACGACGCGCCTTGAAGTGGGGCCATTTGTAGACACCGAAATTTCAGTCAAATAAATGTTAACCAATGTATTAAAATTACAACATTTATTCATTTCACTTACATCACACATTCATTTCACCTACATTACACATTTACTTCACCTACCAACTCCACTCACTTCACCAAAAAAAAATGGATGGTGGTGATTCACTTTCTTGGCCTATAAATAGCCTTCTCCATCAAGAGAAAGGGGGAGGAATTTACATACACACCAAAACTTTGAAGCCTTGAAACTCTAAAGCTCTCAAAAAAAAATCCCGAAGGATCAAGAAAGCACTCTTCGTTCTTCGTCAAATCCTCCTTCAAGGTCAAGCCCTAACGACCCTTGAAGAACTTCCACCAACTCAAGATCAAGCCCCGACGGCCCCTTGAAGAAAGTGTTCATCATTCATCATCCTTTCATCCTAAGATCAAGCCCCAACGGCCCTTCGGATCAATAACCTCAACAAACCCATACACCCATTCTTCAAGGTCAAGCCCAACGCCCCTTGAAGATACATTCATCAACTGTTCATCCCTAGATCAAGCCCTGACGGCGCTTTGCATTAACAGCTCATCCATAAAACAACACCTTACGAAGATAGAATCAGAGGATCAAATTACAAAGAGATTGTAACCCAAAATCATCATTAATACAAAATATATTTTGTACACGTATTCTTATTTCTTGTTTTAAGAATTTTTCGTGTTTACAAGAGGATCCTATGACAGTTGATATGGATGAGATTCAAAGAATGCTCGACTCGACCATGAAAAAAGGGTCATTGATCTCACATTTTATCCATTCTTATCTGTAATACATTGAGAAGTTCAAATATCCTTGGGGTTTTTAGAATCCCTGATTTTAGTCTCTTTTTTGGTGAATCAAGCCTTTCTTCGTTAGAGCATATTGCTCAGTTCACTGCCCAATGTGGAAATGCCAACCATAACTTTCATAAGTTACAGCTTTTCAACTTTTTTCTCTGACTTTGGTTGTTTTTTCATGGTTTATCAGCCTGCCATTAAACTTGGGAAGATTTGGTAAGGAAATTTAATGAACAATTTTACCGAGCTGGAATGGAAGTTTTGGTCTCATCGTTGGCGAGGATAGCCCAGTTATAAGACGAATCACCCATTCAGTACCCCTATCGGTTCAAGCTACCTTAAAATGGTGTTAAGTTCCTCTTCTTAAGGGATAATATGTTCGAATAGCCCAAAACAACCTCGACATGGAGTTTCAAAAGAAATACCTCGACATGTACTTTTGCAATATGTATGAATTAGCCGAACATATTGAGCAGTATGACTCGTTGTCGAGGTCATAGTTGATAAGCTGTTTGTATGCAAGGCATTGTCTCATGCTAGCATAAAGGATATTAAAACATGGACAACTTCAGTTGATGCTGCAATCCAAACCTCAAAGGCTTATACATTTGAGATCATTAAGGCTGATATTATTTTCGACCAACTCCTTGTTAAGAAGACAATCAAGCTTCGGCGAGGTCATTTTATGCATAAGGCTGAAGATCTGAAGGGCAAGGTTTATTGCAAATTCTACAAGTCTAACAAGCATGCAACCAACAATTGTGTTGTGTTTTGTGATGCTATCCAGAATTGGATCGATAAAGGCAAGCTCAAGTTTCCTAAGAAGGCACATATGTTGGTTGACACTGATCATTTTCCCATCAGCCACTGTTAACTTGGTTAATGCCTATATACCTAAGCAGAATAAGGCGCCGAGGTTAGAGATCGACCTTGCTCAGCAGGATCCTTCGATGCATCATCTTGTCCCTGCACTTCATGTCGAACATAACTCCGTTAGCCAAGGATCAAGTGGTTCTGACACACCAATAATACTTTGTAATTGATGTTGTGAAGTCTAAACTTTTAGATTTGGCCATCCTTATCAACATTGTAATTGTACCACATGCTCAATCTAGCTTTTTTCTATTTATTGGATGTGTGTGTTGGGAAGAAATGTTCAAAGATGTGGCACATCTCATTTCAAAAGGTTTATTCATGCATGTACATTTCACGTCTACATTCCTGTCACTTTCTAACTAGTTTAGTTGTTTAGTCAGCCATGCACATGGATTTCCAGCAAATTGGGCACACAAGACCTACCTACATGGGCTAATTGACAACTTTTTGCCGTATGTGTATTTTTTCCCCTTAATCTTTTCAGATCACTTTGAAGCTTGACACGTGTCATAAGGGTTGAAAACTGAACCAAAGCTTTTGAAGTTAAGATCCCTAGCTAGTTCCTCAGTTCATTTGGGGGCTTCCAATTTTATTTCCTAGAGAGAGAAAGAGAGAAAATAGCATTAAAGCTTCACCTTTCTTTTTGCTCTTCATTTGTGAAACCATAGTTGGAAAATCTTCTTTCATGCATTAAACACCCAATCATTGAGGAATAGGGTTGCATTGTCTTTGTGGGTTTGCATTAAATTTGTGGTGAAGTGTTTCTAGTTTTGAATCTGTAAGCTGACCCATTTTTGGATTCTCGTCAGTTTCTTCCTTTAACCATTTCACTGGAGAAACTGATTGGACAATAGAATCCAAATTTGCATATCATTCCCATATCATCATATGCATAGTTTGTGTGTTGGTCTCAGTGCCACAAGGTGAAGAGTTCAGGAAGAGCTGCCACCTTGTGAAGACTAGAGACAACACTATTTCAACGCCACAAAGTGAAGTGCTCAGGAGTTGCCACTTCGTGAAGACCGATGTAATCCATCTTGTTTAAGGCAAGGTTCCACAAAGGTAAAGCTGCTCCGTAGACTAGGCCTAGGAATTGAGCTTTGAGTGGTACTTTGTAAGAATCTTAATTATACTAGGGGATTGGACTCAGTGGAGAATGACCCGCCCCAATCACAAGAAGACAAGCAGAGTGGCGGGGCAATGGTGTCCTCGATTTTTTAATCTTGAGGTGGGTTTTTCTGGCCAATAATATCTTGTGTCCAAAGTTATTGGTATTGTGTCACATATCTTACATACATATACATGCTACATGTATCATTTGAATATTTAATTGGTATGTGGTCACAATCATGCTTTCCTGACACATTTATAACTTGTAATGAATTGAGGCCTTGCTGACAAAGATAGCTTTTAAAATTTGAAATTGGTTATTAAATCTTTAATTTATTGACTAACAAATCTATCTTAGTTGACCAGTGGGCTTGACTAGTCAGTTCAGCAAATTATAATTTTTATATACAGGTTATTCCGCCTAGTACCAATTTCAGGTGTAAATTTGAAATCATGGTCATTGAACCAAAATTGGATCTTTGGGTCAAACAATTGCAATCAAAGTTTTCCTGAGACACCAAAAGGGCTGGTTCAAAGTCTTATGAATTTCAACCTACCAGCCAGACTTCAGAGCATAATTAAACAAGGGTATTTGATTGTTACGTCCCATCCCTTAAAACACTATATTTTATTCCCATGTATTTCACTCTTGAGTGGGTGTCTTAATTAATTTATTGAGCTATGACTCGAGAATTCTATCCTTATACTTTCTTAAGTTTCATGAATTTAATTTGGTACGTTATTATAGCGTCGATAATTGAATTTTAAATTGGAAGTTGAAGGCCTAGTTGTAACTTTACCATTAGTGGAGGGACGAGTTGGTGATTTCACTTAAAATAATCTTAAGTGGGATTTAACCCACATCTGGCCCACTCTCCTTCTCTTCTCACATTATTTTCAGGATTCACTCTCTTTCTAAACTTTCATTCTCTCTCAACTTCATTTCTCTCTCTAACACCGAGAGAAGAGAAGCTCTTAATCTCTCTCTTCCTTTCACAAATCGAGACATTGAAACCTACATTTGGAATCCCTAAGATGGGAGGAACTTGGTGGTACCATTGCATGTAGGTGATGTGAAAATTAACTTAACACACAAATTAACCCTCTTTTGACAATTGTAGCATATAAATAAGTAGGGATCGTTCTTACACCGGGGATTAGGAAAGATTGCTAAATACTTTAAACTGACTCAAATAAATAAAACTAACCTTTAAAACACTTAACTCAACTTAAAAAGACTCAAAACAAGTTCATGATAGAAGCATATTTAGGCGACTTACTTAGCTTCTTTTCGTGCATTTATATTGTTAATTCCTAGTTGTTTTAGTAGTTTAAGCCATTTTCGTGTGTTTTTAGGTTCATATGGCTAAGGAAGCAAAAAGATGCATTTTGGAGCATTTTGGAGCAAAATTGGACTTGGAATGAATAGCTTATGTTTGGAGCAAAAGGAATGGACAAAATTAAAGACTCCAAGTTTCAGCAATATCAAGGGCTCCTACCTATTCTAAGTCACAAAACTTGCAAACTTAAGCAATGCCGTGTGTTTCCTTGTGTCTCCCTTCCCATAACTCACATACCCTTTTATATTCCTAAATCCTTGCCTAAATTCAGAAATAAAAGACATTCCACATGCATTTCCCTTTTTTGCCGTGCTTCCCCCTTCATTCCAGCCATTCCGCTTGCATTTCCAGGTTGTCCACTTCATCATTGCAGCCACCAATCACCCTAGCTGTCACTCACATGCTTTCCCATTCTATAATTCACCCACATGCACTCTTAATCATTCATCCATATTCAGCCACACATTCATTCTCCTTTGTGCCGTGCTTCCCCTTTGCAATTCCAGCTTTCCACCAACTTTTCCTAGCTGTTTTTCACATGCATTCCCTTCATTATTTCAGTCACATGCACCCATAATCATAGAGCCACATGCAATCTTAATCATTCAGCCACATATACTCCCATTCTCCCTATAAAACCATGTATTCCCTCACAAACAAAAAAAACTTCCCTTGGAGCCGCAAGCACCAATCCATTCCAGCAACAAATCCCTTTGTGCCGTGCCTTCCTCCACCATTCCAGAAATTCATACACACTTCACACCATCACACAACCATTCCTCCATACAAATACCACCCCAAAACCTATCCTTAGACCTTGTGCCGCAACAAAGAGGAAGAGAAGAGGGCCTAAACGTTCATACAATTCAAGTTTGAGTCGTTGGAATGTTTAGGTGTTTCTTTTCCTTTGATTTCAATGTTTAATTTCAATTCTCTTTGTCTTGTACGTATGAGGAACTAAACCCCCTTTAGCTAGGGGGTGATTCGAAACCATGTTCATGCTTGCAATATGATTTGATTACCTTTGGTTGGAATTTCATGAGTTGTGGATTCAATTTGTTTAACTGTTTGATTGATAACTTATTTATGTATGTTTATTGAGAGTGCACGCTTAATTTTCATGCATGAACATGACGCTAGAATATAAGTGAGTTTCACCTAATAGTTATGAACTTATATTCACAAGTAGTGGAGGTTGCTTATAAACAATCGCGTTAAATGAATTCTTGGCACTAGTTTCATGCTCATCATAGTAACGAAGGCCTCGTCAACACTTATAGTTTTCATGATGCTTAATGATCTTTGATTGTATCTTTATTGTGCTTTTCACGTAAAGGACTTTTGGAGAATGTTTTGAATTGCGTTGCGCTAACCCATCCAATTCATTAACTTAAGGAGAACTTGACGGTTAATTTAAGCGGACCTAATTAACCCGGGGTGTTGAGTTTCATAATTTATCGAAAGACCAACTGAAAATCATCTTGTATGCAAGTGTAACATGTGTGGAGAAGAACCTTCTAGCTAGCATTCCATCCATATTTTCATCACATTCATATTTACATTCTGCCCTTAATTACAATTTATGCATTTTAGTTAATTTCGTTAAAAAAACCAAATCCCCCTTTACTATATTGTCCAATTTAGTTAGAAAGTATCTTAGTTTGTGTTTCTAAGTGTTTGAATCAATTTATTTCCCAAATTCATCCAAAGTAGTCATAGTGCTCAAAACTGCCCAGAAAGTGTTTTTAAGGCAGTTTTGAGTGTTTTGGTGCTGTTTTGAGTCTTTTGATTTGTTTTAGTGTTTTAAGTGTTTAGTTTTGCATTCTTTGAGTTTAGTTTAGTGTTTTAAACTTTATTTTACGTTTTTGAGTCAGTTTCCAAGTGATTTTGCAATCCCTCCTAATCCCCGGTTAAGAACGATCCCTACTTATACATATACTACAATTGTCACAAGAGGGTTTAATTTGTGTGTCACATAAGTTTCGCACCAGTTCACAAGACTCAAAATAAGCTAAAAACACTCAAAACTGCCTAAAAACACAAACTTGGACGAAAATTGGTTCTAACTTGACTCAAAACTCTTAGAAACACAATCTAAAACATATTTGAACCAATTAGACACCCTAAGACAATTGGGGATTTGGTTTTGGACGAAAATCAAACAAACAAAACAATAATGTAAACTTGACAGATTTGAACGAATTTGATGGAATTAAGTGGATGGTGAGATGGCTAGAAGGTTTTTCTCCACACATGGCATACTTGCATACAACACAATCTCCAGTTGCTTATTCAATGAATTATGAACCTCAACACCCCAAGTTAATTAGGTACGCTTAAATTAACTCTTAGATTTCCCTTAGGTCATTGAATTGAATGGAATTAGCGCATTGCAATCAAATTATTCCTTAAAAGTTCTCTATATGAAAATGCATGATAGAAAAACAATCAAAGATCATTAGGTTCTATGGAAATCATATGTGTTGACGAGGCATTCGCAACTATGAAAGTGCATGATACTTATGCCAAGAATTTACTTAACATAATTGTGACCAACAATCTTAACTACTCATGAATATAAGTTCCCAACAATTAGGTGAAGTTTCCTTATACCCTAGCATCAAATTTATGCATGCAAATTAAGTGTGCACTCTCAATTCATATACATAAACAAGTTTTAATTAAAAAAGATAAGTAAATTGAATTCACCATTCATGAAATCACAACTGAAAGTAATCAAATCAACATGCAAATATAGCCATGGTTTCAAAATTCCCCTTAGCCAAAAAAGGGATTAGTTCCTCATACTCGCAAAACAAAGATTATTGAATTTAAACATTGAAATCATAAGAAAGATTACACCTAAACGTTTAGCAATTCCAGGATGAATTTGATGCACAGCAAAGGCTTATCTTCCTCCTCCTTGCTGCGGCACAAGGTGTGTGTGGTGGATTTGGGGGTTTTGAATGGTGTGTTTTTCTTTAAAGGGATAGAGGATGGCTGATTATGGTGGTAGGGGTGCGGCAGGTGTGTATGGAGGTGTATGGAGGTGTATGGAGAATAGGGGTTGCAGCACAAGGTTTATGAATAGCATAAAGGGTGGTATGAATTTTTGGCTGATTTTATGTTTATATAGTCCTAGGGTTAAGTAGATTAAGGTTACACTTAACAGATTTAGTGGATTAGGGCCCTAGGGTTCGGCTATAGGTGATCAAATCCAGTTAGGAGGGGGTTTGGGCCACTTAGTTTCATACAAGGCTTGTGTAACCCAAATCCAAAAGGAATTAGGCCCTAGAAATCAGAATCCAAAAGGGATAGGGCCTAGGAAGGGGCGGCACAAGTAGGGGAAAGGGTGGAATGGCTTGCAAGGCAAGGCAAGGCCTTCTAGAAGGGTTTGATGCACCACCTTTGTAGGGTTTCTAGAAAGAATGAGTTTTGTGGCTGATTTGGGCCTTCTAGAAGATGATGCTTCTAGAAATAGGTTCTAGAATTATCTATTTAGGTCCCCTTGCAACTAGGATTAAGACATGATAAGGTTTGGATAGGATAAGATGAGATAAGGTTTGGATAATGTTTTGGATAATGTTTGATAAGGTTTTAGATAAGGGTTTTGGATAGGGTTTCCTCTTTTGAGCTACTTCCTTATCCACTTTGTCTTTAGCTGAGTTCCCTCCTCTTCTTATCACATTTCTAGCCTCTTGAAGTCCAAATTCGTCCATCCATGTTGGCCCATATGCAAGCTATCCACATAGTGTCCAAAATTGCTCCAAAATGCACCAAAATGCACTTTCTTGGTACTTTAACCCTGAGGACCTACAAACACACGAAATTGAGTTGTAATATGACATTAACTAGGAAATAATAGCACAAATGCACAAGAATAAGCTAGCTAAGTCACCTAAATATGCTCCTATCAAATTCCCCCACACTTATCTTTTGCTAGTCCTCGAGCAAAACAAACAACAAAAAGTAACAAAACAAACAATCTAAACATTCCAACGTTCGCCTCAGGGATTTCCAATGAAACATAACATGTCAAAGATCACCACTCACATAGATTTAAGCAATCCTTACCCTCGAGCATACTTAATCATAGTCACCATTCACTAGCTCGCATTTAATCAATTAAAACAACATTTTGAATGTAGTAACATGCCTTAGAGAATTCCCTCAATTCCTCACCGGATATACTCTCTATTTTCACTCAGATTTTCTGACTACACTCCCTACACTAGGTGTATGTGAGAAGATTGATGTAAACATGTAGACGAACACTCATATATGTTATAACAAGAAAAGCATTTTCTGGAATTATTAACATGTATATATATGATCTCATGAATGGAACGCCACTACTTAGACACGAGAACCAGGGATAGCATATGCTCAAACCAATTCTAAACTCCACATATTGAAACACATAACAATCAAGATAGAAGTCTAAGGGTTGTAATGGGGCTAAGGTATTGGCTAACAAGGAAAGGTAGAGGAAACAAACGTTCTTAAAGCAATAGCGAGCACAGTAATGAATTAGGCACTTAGAATTCCCTTTAGAATGTAGAAAACTACCTTTTAAACACAAGGGGAGATTCATGCAATACTTAGGGTCAAATTCAACTTTTTGGACCCTTTCTTCAACAATCAATACACGTGAGTTCATTCTCACTTATTTTCAACTCCTTTTTTTTCTTTTCTTCTTCTTTTTCTTCTTTTTCACATTTTTTTTTTTCTTTCTGCTTTTTTTTTTCTTTTTCCGGTGCCTCCTTTAAGACCTTGGCACACACATACACACAAAAATCCCTTCCCCCACACTTGTTTTCTGCAAGAATGTCACTCAAAAGGAATTCCTTCTAAGTCATGCTCCACTATATTTCAAGAACAAGGGTATGGAAAGTCCTATTCTAGGCTAGGTAAGGGTGATGCGGTTAACAAAGAAAATAGGCTAACCAAGGCTCAAATGGACTAATCCTACAATACATATGACAAGGGTGGGTTCGGCTATTTGGCTATGGTGGTGACTACTAAACAACTTCATCTTGTTATTTGTTATGCTAATCAATTTCATGCTTTGAATGAAACAGGTATGAGTTCTAGTATTTGGAGCTATAATGATGAAACGCATTCTAAGTAGCAACCAAGCAAAAAATAATGGGATCATGCAACAACTTTAGAAAACAAGAAGGCACAGATTAATAACTCTCCAAATAAACGTTTAGGCTCAAGTCTCTCAAGGATGTAGCGTTTGTTTGAGTTCCTTCCTTCAAGCATGTTACAAAAACTGATTTTATCCTTTGTGATTACATGCGAATTCGTAAACTATAACTACAACCAAGCATAAACCAAGGAGCAAATCAAACTTCCATCATTGTTTGTAACTCTCTTTAACAGTCATGCATTAAAAGCCAAATCCTCATCATTGTGTTGGAAGGTACCCTAAGACACAAACAAACACAAAAACAAAAACGACTCTAAAAAAACAACTCTTTTTGGGTTTTTCAAACACTTTTTCCAATTTTTTTTTTCAAATTTTCGGATTTTTACTTCAAAACACACCAAAACAGCTCAAAATGCACTAAAAACACTTAAAAACAATGAGAACAACATTAGAAGTGATAGGTGATAGAATCCCACGAATTTTGCATAAAAACACTTGTTTACCCCCCCCCCCCACACTTAAATCAAACATTGTCCTCAATGTTTCACATAAAGACTCACACAAAAGCAAACAAATAACAAACAACTAAGCATGATAAAATAAAGCAGCAAAGAGAAGGGTTTAGAAACGCAAATCTGGGTTTGGAGTGGAAGTTCCATCTTCTCCTTGTTGAATGCATGGGTTGCCTCCCAAGAAGCGCTTGCTTTAACATCTTCCAGCCAGACGAATATGCCATGCTAACCTTCACTAGTACCCATGGCATGGAGGGGTACATCATCCACAACATGCTCCTCGAAATTCTCATCGTATGGCTCTATGAATGGAAGGGGGTAGTGATCCTCCCTGATTGTAGTGTTTTGGTTCCTAAAGTCCATGTAAATGCTCCCACCACCTTGAAATCGACTAGGTACCATCTCGCCAATTTTATCACTAGGCACAGCCAAATTGGGTGTTTTTAGGGTAGTGAAGTGCTCCTTGTGCTCCACTCCAATTCCTTCCTCGATGGTGGTTCTAGATGCATCCTTCTTGATTGGTGCTGAACGTTCCTGCCCTATATTTTTAATTATACCAATGGCAAAACAAGAACGAACATCATTAGGATTCTCAATGGATTCAGAAACTTTAAAGTTAATCATATCACCACCAAATTCCATAGTTAAGGCTCCCTCGGCCACGTCAATCTTGGTGTGGGCTGTTTTCATGAAAGGTCGTCCAAGTAAGAGTGGCGATGGTGGAGAGTGGGTTGAATCCTCCATGTCAAGTACATAGAAATCTGCAGGAAAAATCAAGTGGTCTACCTGCACCAAAACATCTTCCAAAACTCCTTTTGGGTATGCATTAGATCGATTGGCTAATTAAATAATAACACCATCATTTTTAAGCTCTCCTAGATTCATAGATGCATAAACAGAATATGGCATGACATTAATTGATGCACCTAAATCTAGCATAGCATGTTCAAACCTTGTATTACCAATTACACAAGGGATAGTGAAACTACCTGGATCTTTGCATTTAGGTGGCAGCTTTCTTTGCAAAATTGCAGAGACATTCTCACTTACATGTACCACTTCTTTCTCCCGAATCCGTTTCCTTGTTGTACAAATCTTCTTCAAAAACTTCGCATACTTCAGAATTTGCTTTATTGCATCAAGGAGCGGGATATTGACATGCACCTTCCTAAACGTCTCTAAGATGTTTTTTTCATCCTCCTCTGTCTTAGATTGCATAAACCTGCTAGGAAAAGGCACATTTAGTGGAATAGAACTAGACAAATTCGAATTTGGACTTACCTTGGTGGTTTGTGATGGTTTTTGTGCGCTAGGGGCCTGTGGCAAGGTTTGTTCCACCCTTGCCGTGGCTTTGTCCAATTTCTCCTCTTCGAGTAGCAGCTTTTCGTCCTCTTTTTGACTTGATTTGGTTGGTTTGAGGATAGTTCCAACTTCCTTGCCACTTCTCAAGATGATAACCTTAGCGGTTTCAAAACCTCCTTTTGGATTGACGATGGTCGAGCTAGGCAACTTGCCTTGCTCTCTGAATTGGCCCATGAACTCCGCAATCTGCCGTACTTGCTTTTCTAATTCATCAACCTTTTTGTCCCTCTTTTGCATTCCCTGCGCCATAGAAGTTAGTAATTGAAAAATTTGATCATTATCTATGGACGAACCTGATTTGGGTTGTGTAGGTTGTGCTTGGGGTGGTGTGGGTGCATACGGCCTTTGGTAGAATCTCAGAGGTTGCTGCCTAAATGCGCTTTGTTGTTGGGGCTCCCTCCATTTGAAATTTGGATGATCTCTCCAACCGGGATTGTAGGTATTAGAGAATGGATGATTCCTTGGTTGATTTGGACTTTGGTACCCCACAGCATGGACAGATTCCCACCCTTCGTTCTCAATCAATTGAGGGCACTTGTCCGTCAGATGTCCATTCATGGAGCACACGCCACAAACAGCCACATTTTGTACCTTTGGTATTTCAACCACCTGCGAAAGAAGAGAAGTAAGATTAGCCATTTGATTTTGAAGTTCGGAAATAGCACTTACCCCATTAACTTGTTGCTGCCGTAGTATGTCTCTTTAACCAACGTCTTCGTATTGTTGAGCATTCAAAGCTCGGTTGGCAATGAGAGTCTTGGCAGCCATAGGTGTTTTGTCCACTAAAGCTCCACCCACTGAGGCGTCTAGCATTTGACGTTCAATTGGTAGAAGCCCCTCATAGAAATATTGAAGAAGAAGCTCCTCCTTCATTTGGTGATGTGGACATGAAGCAACAAGGGTTTTAAAACGTTCATAATAAGTTGGAAATGATTCACCTTGCTTTTGCTGAATGCCACTAATCCTTTTACGTAAAAGAATGACTCGAGAAGTTGAGAAAAACTTCTCCAAAAACGCCCTTTTGATACTCTCCCATGATGTGACAGTTCCGGGGGCTAGTTCATATAACCAATCTTTAGCCTTTTCCAAAAGAGAAAAGGGAAAAGCCTTCATCTTCAAAATGCTCCCATCAACATTCACCGGGGTCATACTTGAGCAAACAACCTCGAACTCCGTCAAGTGTTTATTAGGATCTTCCATGGACAACCCATGGAACTTAGGAATATGGTGCAATAAACTGGACTTGAGTTCAAACTCGTCAATCTTGTCTGGGGCTGCCCTTGGATATTGAATGCATAGAGGCATGGAATTATCCAATCCCGAAGCGGAAAGCTCCTTGATTGTTCAGTTGTCGGCTGCCATAACTTGTTCTTCCTCAAAAACCGTTGTCGTGGCCTCTTCTCCCACTTGTGTTTCTTCCTCTTCAAGCTCAGGTGCAGGTTGAGGTGGTTGAGGCTCTTGTTGATTCTTCTTTCTTCTCAAGGCTCGCTCAAAATCGTCATCAAAGTCTAAGATATGGGCATGAACCAGTTGAGAACTCCGAGTCATAAACTAGTGCCTAAAAACAAGAAAACAAACAAGTCAGAAACTAAAAAAAATAACACACGAAAATAACCAAAAAAAAAAATAACAAGGGATTAGCAAAGTTGCTAATCCCCGGCAACGGCGCCAAAATTTGATGTGAAAATTAACTTAACACACAAATTAACCCTCTTTTGACAATTGTAACATATAAATAAGTAGGGATCGTTCTTACACCGGGGATTAGGAGGGATTGCTAAACACTTTAAACTGACTCAAATAAATAAAACTAACCTTTAAAACATAACTCAACTTAAAAAGACTCAAAACAAGTTCACAAGACTCAAAATAAGCTACAAACACTCAAAACTGCCTAAAAACACAAACTTGGACGAAAATTGGTTCTAACTTGACTCAAAACTCATAGAAACACAATCTAAAACATATTTGAACCAATTAGACACTCTAAGACAATTGGGGATTTCATTTTGGACGAAAATCAAACAAACAAAACAATAATGTAAACTGGGCAGATTTGAACGAATTTGATGGAATTAAGTGGATGGTGAGATGGCTAGGAGGTTTTTCTCCACACATGGCATACTTGCATACAACACAATCTCCAGTTGCTTATTCAATGAATTATGAACCTCAACACCCCAAGTTAATTAGGTACGCTTAAATTAACTCTCAAATTTCCCTTAGGTCATTGAATTGAATGGAATTAACGCATTGCAATCAAATTATTCCTTAAAAGTCTCTATATGAAAGCGCATAATAGAAAAACAATCAAAGATCATTAGGTTCTATGGAAATCATAGGTGTTGACGAGGCATTCGTAACTATGAAAGCGCATGATACTTATGCCAAGAATTTACTTAACATAATTGTTGTGAACACGAAAGATTCCTTGAAACAAGAAACCAGAATAACGTGTACAAAATAATATTTTTGTGTTTATGATTTTGGGGTTACGATCTCTCTCAAATTTGGTCCTCTGATAATATCTTCGTAGGGTGTAGGTTTGTGGATGAGTTGTTGATCCAAAGGGCCGTCGGGGCTTGATCTAAGGATGAACAGTTGATGAACGGATGAACACTTTCTTCAAGGGCCGTCGGGGCTTGATCTTGAATAATGGTTGTGTGGATTTCTTCAAGGGCTTTTGGGCTTGATCTTGAAGGTTGATGGATGAGCGGATCTTCAAGGGCTTTTGGGCTTAATCTTGAAGAACGATTGGATGTGTGGATTTGTTGAGGTTGTTGATCCAAAGGGCCGTTGGGGGCTTATGCTTAGGATGAACGGATGAACACTTTCTTCAAGGGCCGTCGGGGCTTAATCTTGAATAATGGTGGAAGTTCTTCAAGGGCCGTTGGGGCTTGATCTTGAAGGAGGATTTGACGAAGAAACGAAGAGTGCTTTCTTGATCCTTCGGGATTTTCTTGAGAGCTTTAGAACTTTAAGGCTTCAAGGTTTTGGTGTGTAGAGAAATGTATTTGTGAATTGGTTTTGGTGTGTGTTGGCTTTTCTTGGGAATTTGGATGGTTGGAAGCTTTGGAGTTTCAAAGCTTCAAGGATTTGGGGAATTCTCTTCCAATTTGGGAGTAGAGAAATGTATTTGTGAATTGGTTGATGCTTGATACCTTGATGGAGAAGCCTATTTATAGGCTTTGAGAATGAATCACCACCACAAAATATTTTTTTCCTTTCCAAGCACCATTGCCTAATTTTCCCACTTAATGCAATATTGAAATTGAAGTGGTGTAACTTATGGCCTAATTTCCCACTTAATACCATTTTAAACTTGAAGTGGTCTAACTTATGGCCTAATTTCCCACTTAATGCAATATTGAAATTGAAGTGGTGTAACTTATGGCCTAATTTCCCACTTAACACCATTTTAAACTTGAAATGTGTATGCTTTGTCATTGCCCAAATGAGAAAAACTTGTTTTGATCCGTAATGGATTGAAGTGTGCTTGCCTTGTCATTGCCCAAAATGGGAAGAAAAACTTGTTTAATCCTTCAAGGGTATTTCTTCCTATTTTGTTGAGTCACACGCCATGTGTACCAACACGTGGCGTATGCCATGTATGCCTTGACACGTCAAAACTTTAATGCATTGGTGAACATTTTTTTTTTTACTGAAATTTCGATGTCTACAAATGCCCCCACTTCAAGGCGCGTCGTAGACATGTGCTTGTCACGTGTAGAAGATGCGTTTTGAAGTCCCTTAATGTAGATGTCAACCCAAGGGCCGTCGAGGCTTGATCTTGAATTGGGCTGGAAATTTCTTCAAGGGCCATTGAGGCTTGATCTTGAGTTCGACTGGAAGATTTTCTGGTTTCCTCCAATTGTTGATTTTCCACAGGCTTAGTCTTGAACTGGGCTGGAAATTTCTTCAAGGGCCATCGAGGCTTGATCTTGAGTTCGACTGGAAGATTTTCTGGTTTCCTCCAATCATTGATTTTCCTTTGTGCTACTCTTGAACTGGGCAGCAGGATTCTTTTGGTCTCCTCCGAAGGTCTGAGCTTTACTCTTTTTTTCTGTTTCTTTGTTCAATCTCTCCAATTCGTATTGAAGAGGGTTAGAGGATAGCTCAGCATATGCAGTTGTTGCTTGTCTCCACATGCTTCAATGTATCATTTTCACTTGCCTTACTTGCTCCCCTTTGCATAAGTGGTCCCTTCTCTGGAAGTGTATCAACCGTTGAAGATGACTACTCGAGAGCAACGCTAGGTAAGCAACCAGGGAATAGATTCCAGGCAGTTGGTTCCAGATCGGAAGACTGACTCCAAGTGCCGGCTGATTGCTTCTTCACTTTGCCATGCGAGTAAGAACAAGGACAAAGGAAAAGACATGGAGAAGGCATGATATGAGATACCTTTGCTTTCGCCCTTGATGATATGAGATACTTTTGCTTTTGAAGAAGCAGCGAATGAATCAGCACATATATTTGTTGTGCTTGTCTCCACATGCTTCGATTTACCGTTTCCTCCTGCCTCATCTGTACTCCAGGCATCTGGTATCTTCTTTGGGGAAGAAGAAAAAAATTGAGTATTTCGAGAGGCTTTGCTGGGAGTGCGCCCTCAGAGGTGAGGAAGAGTTGGGCATTTTTTTTTTTTTCAGGTCTGCCTTGCCATAAAAGATGAAGGTCGACATATATAGGGATTTCCCAATAGCAAGTGGTGGTTATGTTCTTTTACCCTTGTCGACAAACGTCTCTTCGATTTTTTAACAAACGTCTCTTCGATTTCTGAGTGAGCGCCTCTTCGAAAAAGTAGTCACGGGTGCGGCTCTGTCACCACGCTTGTTGGCAAAGGCGCGTAGTTGGGATGATAACCTTCACGTGTTTTCAACTTTGTCAGAGATCTTTTGACAAAGTTCAACGCGTTATCTGAAAAGCCGCGAAAGCGTCGCCGAACTTCACGCAGGAAAATCCGATTTTTTTTGAATCGGTGGTCGTGTCGCCTTGGCTTTTTATAGAGGTATCGATCACCTCCAACATGCACACTTTGAAGATCGCCCGTTTGTGAAAATCGTCTTCGGCCCTTTCTGATTTTACTCCATCCACCTTTCTCTTTTAACCTTTTGACAATGGCTAACCCGTCTAACATTTGCTTAGATTTGAGTCTCAGCAGTGATCCGAGTGCGCCGCGTCAGGTAAATGTATGGTGCCCTTCTTTCTTATCTTCTAATGGCCCTTTGACAGGTGAAGATTCTGTGATGAAGGACGCAACAACAGCTACGATAGTAGCTAGGAACTTCCTCACTCCAAAAGATAGTAGGCTGCTTTCAGAACGGTCCGATGAGTTGGCCGTTCAAGAGTCCCTAACTCTCAGTGTTCAGTGCGCAGGCTCTGTGTCCAACATGGGCCAACGCCTACTTGCTCGATCCCGCCAAGTGGAATCATTGATGGCGGAGGTGGAAACTCTTAAGCAAGAGATCAAACAGCTTAAGCACGAGAATAGAAGTTTGCATGTGCTTGCAAATAACTATTTGACGGGCATGAAGAGGAAGCTTGATGAGCTGCAAGAATCCAGTGGTCGAATTCAAAGTGACCGTCAAAGGCTTGCTGCTTTCTTCCAGAGGCACCTTTTTCCTGGCTCATCTAGCGTTCCACCAAGTATTGAGGCCTCTTCTTTGATGCCTCCCGCTTCTGTAGTTTTCCCAAGTAGTGGGGCTTCACGTGAACAACCTTTATGAAAGCTCCATCTCTTTTTTTTTTTTTTGTACGCACTTGTAATTTCTCGGAGATCAATGAACATGTTTTATTTTATTCAGTGTATTGTGCTAAATACAGATAAAACATATACATCACCAAGATGTGTTATTTCCCTTTTTTCTTTTTTTTTTTTTTTTTTTTTGATGATGTGACTGTACTTGAAGTTTTGAAGTTTCAAGTTGCCTACGTACCCTTGGTTGAGGAGGGATCAAGTCATGACGTAGTTCAAATGAGTGATGGTTTTTTTTTTTTTTTTTGATGATTTTGCCGTACACAGTTTATGCTCTTGTGGGCCAGGAGCGTTTGTTGTCACCTTTTAGGCTCGTGCGAACGAGGAGCTTTGGTTGTTGTTTGCAGTTTCAACTCGTGCAGACAAGGAGCTTTTGGTGCCGTTTGCAGTTTCAGCTCATGCAGGTAAGGAGCATTTGTTGTCGCCTTTTATGCTCATGCGGACGAAGAGCTTTTGGTTGTCGCCTTTTAGGCTCGTGCGAACGAGGAGCTTTGGTTGTCGCCTTTTAGGCTCGTGCGAACGAGGAGCGTCGGTTGTCGCCTTTTAGGCTCGTGCGAACGAGGAGCGTCGGTTGCCGCCTTTTAGGCTCGTGCGAACGAGGAGCGTCGGTTGTCGCCTTTTAGGCTCGTGCGAACGAGGAGCGTCTTTGAATTTGTCAAACGATCTTAGAGAGGCATTCCTTGCAATCTTCATAGCAAGGAGTCTTGACTGAGTGATTGAAGAAGTCTTTGGGGAAGAAATCGCGCATTGTGATGGCAACGGACGATCTTTGTGTCATAACTTCCTCATCCTCAACACTTTCATGTAGCTTTGAAGGTTGGCGGTAGCTGCTTTGCCCCCTTTCTGATTGGTGAACTTGTGGAGGAGACCTATGTTTCTTGTGCATTTTCTTTGGAGTGACATAAGTCCATCCTTTAACTTCACTTGACGTGACTGACATGGTTTTGGAGCATGCCCCCAGCGGTTGAGGTGAAGATTTTGAGTTCAAAGAGCCAGAAGTGACGGTGGTATAGTTTGACTTCACCACATCATTAAGATCTAGCTCGATGATCCCTTTCTGAGCCAACTTCATGATGAGATCTTTTAGCACAAAGCACTTTTCCGTCGGATGACCAATGAAGCGGTGGAATCCACAGTACCTTGGACTGTCAGTACGGTTCATCTCTTCCGGCCGTTTGCACTCAGGTAGGTTGATCACCTTTTTGTCAAGCAAGTCTTTCAACATGGCAACCACGTCAGAGTCGGGGAATGGATAAGTCTTCTCCTCAAGCTCCTTCAAAGTGCGTCTATGTATCTCTTGATCACGAAAAGCTTCGGTTTGAATCGCCTTGCCTCGTGTATGGGTTTTGACTGGAGTTGTGTTGACCGTCATTGCTTCATTGGTGGGTTTCCACGCAGCCTTATCCACCTTTGGCCCCAAAACTTTGTCATTCTTGTAGTCGGCGATCTGTTCTTTCTTCCCATGACGGGTGATGCTTAACTCCATATCATGGGCGCGGGTGGCTAACTCCTCAAATGTTCGTGGTTTGATGCCTTGAAGGATGTAGTGTAGTCCCCACTGCATGCCTTGAACGCACATCTCAATGGCAGAGGTTTCAGAAAGCCGATCTTTACAATCCAGACTTAAGGAGCGCCATCTATTTATGTAGTTGATGACAGGTTCATCTCTCCACTGTTTCGTACTGGTCAGCTCTAGCATGCTTACAGTACGACGAGTGCTGTAGAAACGGTTGAGGAATTCCCTTTCTAGCTGGTCCCAACTGTTGATAGACTCAGGTTCGAGGTCGGTGTACCAGTCAAAAGCATTACTTTTCAGCGAACGTACGAACTGTTTGACAAGGTAGTCTCCCTCTGTCCCAGCATTGTTGCAAGTTTCAATGAAATGGGCGACATGTTGCTTCGGGTTGCCTTTTCCATCGAACTGCATGAATTTTGGGGGCTGATAACCCCTTGGCATCTTCAAAGCATCAATCTTCTTGGAGTAAGGCTTTGAGTATAGTACGGAGTCATGCGAGCTTCCTTCGTACTGTGTCTTGATAGTGCTTGCGATCATCTCCTGTAGCTGCTGGATAGAGAGAGATTCCATGAACGCCGTTGCTTGGTCTAGCTTCAGCTTCTCTTCGACTTTCTCCATTGGAGGCTCCTCTTCTTCGTCGACTTCTTTGTCGACTTCTTTCTTTAATAGGCCAACATTTGGGTCGACTTTCACGTCGGGCAGCGCATCTAGTTGGTTGACAAGTGCGGCAATCTGCAAGTCCTTCTCTTCCACAGTCTGTGTAAGCTTTGCAATTACTTCGCTCATTTGAGCCAGTTGTTCTTCAACAGAGGTGACGCCGATGGTCATGACTTGTGCAACCAATAGACATGACTTTCCTTCAGACATCCATAGTGCTGATGAAGAACCCCATTGGCCATTTTGGGGTGTCATCTTGTGTGCCTCAATAGCATGCTTTGGTGCCCCCATCAAGGTCAGGTGGATGACCGACTCGCGCCTTTGAGGCTGCTCTTGCTTGCTTAGCAGTACCAACTTTGCAGCGGTATGTTGAGAAGTGGTTGTGGCACCAATGGATGCTCCATTTGCGGCGGAAGTGCTTATGCTTCTTCCCTTGGTGGTTGCAAGAACGGCTTGTCCCTTGCTTGATGCCATTGATTTTGGAGGTGTGCTTTGGTTGTTGTCAACTCCGTAACCATGCTCCTTCAACTTCTTTTGAGTTTTGGTGAGGTAACGATCTTTGTCGTTGACGGTGTTTGAAACCTTCTTTCCAAGATTTGAAGAGGAAGCAAAGTCATGCCTAGCCTTTGACATGAGTTTGTAGGCATTTGGGTTAAAGCCTTCTTCGGTCTTCTTAGTTGGAAGAGAGCTTGGTTTCACTTTGACGCCATGTTGCGCCTCCAGACGGTTGATGAGTCCGGCGGTTTGCAAGTTTTTCTCCTCTGCAGTCTTTAGCAGCCTTGCAATTGTTTCCTTCATCTGAACCAGCTGTTTTTCAATGGAGGTAGTGCCGATAGTCATGACTTGTTCTTTGTTTGAAGCCATGGACTGTGCTTGAATATCTTGAACGGAGACAGAGATAAGAGGTAGAGATTGTCCCACTGGGCGTGCCAAATTTGTGAACACGAAAGATTCCTTGAAACAAGAAACCAGAATAACGTGTACAAAATAATATTTTTGTGTTTATGATTTTGGGGTTACGATCTCTCTCAAATTTGGTCCTCTGATTCTATCTTCGTAGGGTGTAGGTTTGTGGATGAGTTGTTGATCCAAAGGGCCGTCGGGGCTTGATCTAAGGATGAACAGTTGATGAACGGATGAACACTTTCTTCAAGGGCCGTCGGGGCTTGATCTTGAATAATGGTTGTGTGGATTTCTTCAAGGGCTTTTGGGCTTGATCTTGAAGGTTGATGGATGAGCGGATCTTCAAGGGCTTTTGGGCTTAATCTTGAAGAACGATTGGATGTGTGGATTTGTTGAGGTTGTTGATCCAAAGGGCCGTTGGGGGCTTATGCTTAGGATGAACGGATGAACACTTTCTTCAAGGGTCGTCGGGGCTTAATCTTGAATAATGGTGGAAGTTCTTCAAGGGCCGTTGGGGCTTGATCTTGAAGGAGGATTTGACGAAGAAACGAAGAGTGCTTTCTTGATCCTTCGGGATTTTCTTGAGAGCTTTAGAACTTTAAGGCTTCAAGGTTTTGGTGTGTAGAGAAATGTATTTGTGAATTGGTTTTGGTGTGTGTTGGCTTTTCTTGGGAATTTGGATGGTTGGAAGCTTTGGAGTTTCAAAGCTTCAAGGATTTGGGGAATTCTCTTCCAATTTGGGAGTAGAGAAATGTATTTGTGAATTGGTTGATGCTTGATACCTTGATGGAGAAGCCTATTTATAGGCTTTGAGAATGAATCACCACCACAAAATATTTTTTTCCTTTCCAAGCACCATTGCCTAATTTTCCCACTTAATGCAATATTGAAATTGAAGTGGTGTAACTTATGGCCTAATTTCCCACTTAATACCATTTTAAACTTGAAGTGGTCTAACTTATGGCCTAATTTCCCACTTAATGCAATATTGAAATTGAAGTGGTGTAACTTATGGCCTAATTTCCCACTTAACACCATTTTAAACTTGAAATGTGTATGCTTTGTCATTGCCCAAATGAGAAAAACTTGTTTTGATCCGTAATGGATTGAAGTGTGCTTGCCTTGTCATTGCCCAAAATGAGAAGAAAAACTTGTTTAATCCTTCAAGGGTATTTCTTCCTATTTTGTTGAGTCACACGCCATGTGTACAATTTGTACAACACGTGGCGTATGCCATGTATGCCTTGACACGTCAAAACTTTAATGCATTGGTGAACATTTTTTTTTTTACTGAAATTTCGATGTCTACAATTGTGACCAACAATCTTAACTACTCATGAATATAAGTTCCCAATGATTATACATACACAAGTTTTAATTAAAATAGATAAGTAAATTGAATTCACCATTCATGAAATCACAACTGAAAGTAATCAAATCATCATGCAAATATAGCCATGGTTTCGAAATTTCCCCTAGCCAAAAAAGGGATTCGTTCCTCATACTCGCAAAACAAAGATTATTGAATTTAAACATTGAAATCATAAGAAAGATTACACCTAAACGTTCAGCAATTCCAGGATGAATTTGATGCACGGCTAAGGCTTCTCTTCCTTCTCCTTGCTGCGGCACAAGGTGTGTGTGGTGGATTTGGGGGTTTTGAATGGTGTGTTTTTCTTTAGAGGGATGGAGGATGGCTGATTATGGTGGTAGGGGTGCGGCAGGTGTGTATGGAGGTGTATGGAGGTGTATGGAGAATAGGGGTTGCAGCACAAGGTTTATGAATAGCATAAAGGGTGGTACGAATTTTTGGCTGATTTTATCTTTATATAGTCCTAGGGTTAAGTAGATTAGGGTTACACTTAAAAGATTTAGTGGATTAGGGCCCTAGGGTTTGACTATAGGTGATCAAATCCAGTTAGGAGGGGGTTTGGCCCACTTAGTTTCATACAAGGCTTGTGTAACCCAAATCCAAAAGGAATTAGGCCCTAGAAATCAGAATCCAAAAGGGATAGGGCCTAGGAAGGTGCGGCACCAGTGGGGGAAAAGGTGGAATGGCTTGCAAGGCAAGGCAAGGCCTTCTAGAAGGGTTTGATGCGCCACTCTTGTAGGGTTTCTAGAAAGAATGAGTTTTGTGGTTGATTTGGGCCTTCTAGAAAAGGATGCTTCTAGAAATAGGTTCTAGAATTATCTATTTAGGTCCCCTTGCAACTAGGATTAAGACATGATAAGGTTTGGATAGGATAAGATGAGATAAGGTTTGGATAATGTTTTGGATAATGTAGGATAAGGTTTTAGATAAGGTTTTCGATAGGGTTTCCTCTTTTGAGCTACTTTCTTATCCACTTTGTCTTTAGCTTAGTTCCTTCCTCTTCTTATCACATTTCTAACCTCTTGAAGTCCAAATTCGTCCATCCATGTTGGCCCATATGCAAGCTATCCACATAGTGTCCAAAATTGCTCCAAAATGCACTTTCTTGGTGCTTTAACCCTGAGGACCTACAAACACACGAAATTGAGTTGTAATACGACATTAACTAGGAAATAATAGCACAAATGCACAAGAATAAGGTAGCTAAGTCGCCTAAATATGCTCCTATTAGTAGGATTGAGGCACTTGGAAATTCTCTGCCATTGAAGCCAAGGGCTTCAAGCTTCGAAGCTTGAAACCCAGGTGACTTGTGACATGATTCTTACTTATATGTGTTTTAGACTTTCTTGGGATGTGTTTGTGATGAATTTTACTTTGAACCATGGGATTTAACCCCCTGCATTCTCTCTGAAACCTTGCCCAGTTTTCGGTCACCTTCTTCGAGCAAACTCCGACGAGTTTGAGGTTTTTGGAGCTTATGTTTTGCTCAAATCAATCTTAGGTACGTAAGTACCTCTTTGTATGTGAAAATTATTTGGAAATTAATAAGGTTTGACATGCACGCTGTTTCTCGTTTCCAAAATTCAACGAGCGCTTTCGAAGGGAATCTGTCGAATTCGAGGTAGATTCGACCACCATTGCTCTTAAACCTATTTTAAGTAAGTCCCTATGCTCTGTAGTTATGTTTTCTATAATTTTTGGAGTGAAATTTGGGACTGAAATCACCTTTGCAACTTTTGGTACAGTTCTGCAATTTTCGACGAGGCTCTGGTGACAGCAGCCGATTACTGTCGTCTTTAATTCTAACGACAAAACATGGAAATTCGTTAACTCTAACGGAATCTTCCAATGGAAGAGGTATATTTTGTCAACCTTTATCAAACCCTCACCATATCGGCGCATAACACTAAAGATGGCAAGTGTGACGTCTACTCGCCAAACTATGGCGGCGAGTACAAGGACACGTTTGTCGGCGACGACTGCCCATAGCGGCACGTGACACCACCTCAACGATGTGTGGTGGCTCGTGGCTGGAGCACGACAGCGCATGCATAATGCGTGACTTATAACTAGGTTTTTCAGTGTTTTGAATCATGTGGTGCCCTCCGTTTATGCAATTTCATTACTGAAATGGTAATTTTGGACAATTTTCCTTAAAATATCAATTAAAGCTTAACTTGGCTTATTATGATTATCACAGGATTATTAGAGGATCGAAAGAGTATAGGCAAAGAGCCTATTAACGAGGGATAAGCGCTTTGCTTACCTGTGAGTGGACTCCTTCAAAAAACTAAATGTTTTTATGATTATATATATCTATATATTCTTTTATATGCAAATGCACATTATCTATGTTAGTCTTTGATAAGACTTATATGTTAGTCTTTGATAAAAGCATATATAGATATACATATATATATATATATATATATATATGATTGTAATAATGTGCATCTGCACATAAAAGCATATACGTTAGTCTTTGATAAGACTCATGCCACATAGTTGGCTCCATGACTTCTTGGATGTGGATGCAGGAACTTTGCTTCTTCCTCCCACATCACTTATCATTTTCCACCACATAGTTGTAATAAGTTGCCTTTATGCCTCATGCTAAGTGAGTGGCAAACTTGTAATAAGTGAGGCATCACTTCTTTACCTCTTAGGCCGGTTTTATGTGCGTTTTAGGTTAATTTCCACTTTGTTTTTGTTGTCATACAATTTAAACTTAATAGGTCTTGTGGACCAAAACCTATTTGGACCCCGAAATACAAAATTTACATAAAGCCCAATACAAACCTTTCATATAATTAATGAACATATTAATTAATCCTTGCCTTATACAATTAAATTATTCAATTGTCTATACTCATCTTGGTTATATCCTTGAATCATTACCTTACACAGTGTGCAGTATATTAGGTTCCGTTTAGTGAGGCAGTGGGCGATTAGAAATCTTACTAATCGATTATGAATTGAAATGTACTTTCAATTCTCCCTTTAGTGATTATACATCTTCAAGGCTTTTGCAAGCCATAAGTGACACCTAGCAGTAGTCATGGCTACCCAAGCTAATCAAAAGAGGTTTGGAGAAGCTATTTTGTTTGGGATTGCAAATGCAATATGGTCTTTCTCTAATCCAATACTCTTGATCACATTGTTTGGTTTGATAGTTTATTCATGTCTACTATCAAATGTGATTATCTTTTTCTATATGATTACCTTGAATGTGATTTGGAACGACTTCCTAAATCTCATCCATACTCTGGCTAGAGATTCTTAATCATATAATAGAGTATTCTCCTTTGATGGTCTGAAGGTTAGAGATTCCTTATTGCTCATTCACTTGCCTCAATGGTTAAGTAGCTTAACCCCAACAATGTCGTCGGCATCCTCTAATGGAGTACCTTATACCTTGAGCACCTACATACTTGTCCTATATTGGAATCAATAACACCAATGACTTGAGACCAGTCACTCTCCCGGAGAGAAGACATAACATGTACTGATCTTAACGGATTGTTAATGCCCAATTGGCAATCTTATGTTCAGGAACTTTTAGGATAAGTGTGCGAAAGAGAATGGTTTCATGAATCTGACTTCTTTAGATCAAATTCTCCTAATTACATATTCCTTGGACCTATTATTTAGGCGTATAACATTTAATGAGACGGTTTTAAACAATAATTTTTGCCTTCATATTAGACTAGTTTAGTTTAACATGTGAAATGTTCGTAAAATATCATCTTATGATTGGCTTTAGGGCATATTTCCAACAATTTCCCACTTACACTAGAGCCATTCAGCTGTGTGATCAGTGACGATACCTCTTCTGAAGTCATTTCAAAAATAGTTGAGTAGTAGGCTTAGACTAGACATGTTATCTACAAAAGGAACCTTGAGATTAATGTCACCATTATACAAGCTTCTTAATCATTTGGTTCAATCTCTCAATAGTGTTCGGATCTTGATGAGACCTTGATTCCATGGCTTTAGCTATCGCCCCATTAGTGTCGTAGTGGTGTTCACTAGTGAAACTTTATGGTTAGAACCAAATGAAGAGTTTATAAATGAACTTTCCCATCCAAATAACATTATTGTAAGCTTCTATATGGCTATATATTTTGTATTCATGGTGGAACACATTACAGTCACTACTTTTAGTGTTTCCATCTAATTATCTCTTTGGACTTAATAAAGAGCTATCTAATTGTCTCTTTAGTCATAATAAAGATATATCCATTGATGGATGTGATATTAGATTCATAATCTAGTATGTTTACTCTTCCATTTGGTACTTTAAATCTTCTACATTCTTAAGGAACCTATCCTTTAGCATTTCTTAAATCCTTAAGGACTCACTTGACAATTGCCATGGCTCTAACCCTAGAACTGCACTGATATTGTCTTGTACCGTTCTAGGTACAACTCATATCAGTGTTTTCCTTACAATGAAATACAAAAGTCACCTTTATGCGCATGCATAGAGATTCTATTTATGCATTATGTTTCTTTAGGGGTTGAAGAGCACATTCCTTTTAAGAATAGCAACTTCCCAGTCTAACTGGAACTATCCTTCCATTTGAAGTTTATCATTTGAGAAACTTCCTAGATATTTTGTCTATCAATAGGGATTGAAATAATCCAATTATATCTTGAAATATATCATTATAGATTTCTTTCCCAAGTATATAGAATACATCCTGTTGGAAGTATGCCCACAAAGCCACTTGTATGATGTAATAACTTTTGGAATACTTATTGTGTTAAACTTTTATATGTTTAATGACAGGCAAAGCGTATTGTTTATCACTATTTATTGTATTATGTGTTTAAGCAATAAGGCAATCCAAGGAATGTATTTAACCTAAGAGAGAAGTGATCTACGTAAGTTAGATTAACGAGACCTTTCTCTTAAGTTCATTCCTAAAATGTTCCTAGCCATAGGATTGCCAATTGGGCATTGACAATCCGCTAAGGTTAGCATGCGTTATGTTAACTCAAGTGTGAGTATGACTTGTCTCAAGTCATTTAGTGTTGGACACTCAAACACATAGGTGCTCGAAAGGGTAATCGAGTACACTGAACAACGATAAAAAGAGAGTTTGAACATACATGTCATGTAAGAACTCATAAGTTGCAATATGCAAAGTAGTCCTTTACCTGAGGCATCATAGATGTCTAATGGTTAAGTCCTTGATCTTTGATCATGTCAAAGGCATTCCATCGAGAATGTCCACGACATTGTTGGGGTCAAGCTATCTAGTCATGTAGGGATATGAATGCAGAACAAGGGATCTCTAACCTTCCATGGTGGAGGGAGAATACTTTGAGATATGATTCGGAAATCTTTGGCCAAAGCATATGAATATGACTTAAGAAGTTTGTTCCAAATCATATTCAATAGAATCATATAGAGAAGTATCACATTGGATAGTAGACATGAAACAAACTATCACTCAAACAATGTTATTAAGAGTATTGTATTAGAGAATGACTGTATTGCATTGTAATTGTAACTGGATAGGTTCTCCAAGGACTTCTACTTAGCTTGGGTAGCCATGACATATTGCTAGGTGTCACTCATGGTTTGTGGAAGCCATGAATATTAGCAAACACTAATCTTCATCAAAGGGAGAATTGAAATGTAGTTTCAATTCACAATCGATTGTTAAGAGTAACAATCGCCCACTGCCTCTCTGATTGGAACCTAGTGGATCATACACCGAGTAAGGATGAAAGTGAAGAAATATAAATGAGATGGATAAGCAATTAAATGGTTTAATTGAGAATGGTCAAGATTAATTAATTAGTTAATTAATTACACAAAAGGTTCGTATTGTGCTTTCAATTTAGTTTCAGGTCTTGGAATTCCTACCGTCTAGGAATTGGATTGCATTGCAGTTAATCACAAATCCTAAGATGATGCAATATCTACTTCTAGATATCTTCTAGGATTCTCTCGGCTTAGAATGAGGATTCTATCCTTAAAAGGTTTCTCTCCTCTGTTGGAAATGTGCCCTAAAACCAATCATATGATGATACTTTATGGACATTTCACATGTTAAACTAATCTAGTTTAATATTAAGGGCAAACATTATTGTTTGAGCCGTCTCGTATAAATGTTATATGCTTAAACGATAAGTCCAAGGAATATGTGATTGGAAGAATGCGATCTAAAGAAGTTAGATTCATGAGACCATTCTTTCGTTGACACATCCTAAACGTTCCTGATCATAGGATTGTCAATTGGGCATTGACAGTCCGTTAAGATCAGTACGTGCTATGTCTTCTCTCAGGGAGAGTGACTAGTCTCGAGTCATTGGTGTGTGTGACATCAAGACAAGCATGTAGGTGCTCAATAGAGAATGAGTTCACTGAACACGATCAACGAGGGGTTCTCATATTCATGTCACATGAGAACTCATGGTTGGGATAATGCAAAGTAGTCCTTTGACCTGAGGCATCACAGCTGTCTTGTGGTTAGGTCCTTAATCTTTGATTATGTCAAAGTCACTCCATCAGGAGGGTGTCCACGGCATCGTCGGGGTTAAGCCACTTAGCCATGGAGGCAAGTGAATGCGCAACAAGGGATCTCTAACCTTCAAACTGTTTGAGGGAGAATACTCTATGATATGATTTAGAATCTCTGGCCAGAGTATGAATGAGATGTTGGAATGCGTTCCAAATCACATTCAAGGTAATCATATAAGCACAAGACTCACATTGGATAGTAGACATGAATAAACTATCAAACCAAACAATGTGGTCAAGAGTATTGTATTAGAGAAAGACCGTATTGCATTTGTAATCCTAAACTGAATAGGTTCTCCACCTCTTCTGATTAGCTTGGGTAACCATGACATGCTGCTAGGCGTCAACCATGGTTTGTGGAAGCCCTAAAAGTGTATTATCACTAACGGGAGAATTGAAAGTAAGTTTCAATTCACAATTGATTAGAAAGAGTTTTAATCGCCCACTGCCTCGCTAAAATGAACCTAATGGATCGTACACCGTGTAAGGTAGAGATTGAAGATTCAACGGAGATGAGTAAGAATAATTAAATGGTTTAATTATTTATGGCAAGGATTAATTAATATGTTAATTAATCAAACGAATAAGTTCGTTAAAGACCTCGGGATAGTTTTGGACCTTAAGGCCCAATGGGCTTCGAACGTCAAGTCCATTGACTTAAGTTGTATGACAACTTAATGAATAATGATTCACAAAGGCCCAAATAGCCTAATAAATCCCCTTAAATTCGGCCATTTAGAGGAGGGTAGTGAACTTGGCTTAATTGCAAGTTTGCCACTCCATTGTGAGGTGGTATAAAGACATCTTTATAGCCATTTCATCCTAAGGGGTTTTTCTAAGGAGTAAAGATGAGAACAAACTCTCCTTTCTCTCTAAAATGGCCGGCCACTCTTGAGGAAAACATCTAGCAATCTTACTTCCTCAAGGTCACTCATTTCTTCTCAAATCTTACCTTGGTGTGGAGACTTAGAGGTTCTCAATTTTGGGAACTTGGAGAAACCTTTTCATTCATCCAAATCCATGGATCTAAGATGCAAGGAATGAAGGCCCTCTCTTTGGGTGATTAGCCTTTGCTTATGCAAAGAGGAATCTACAAAGGTATTGATTTCTCAACTCACTTTGTTTTGAGTTGAGTCTTGGTTCACCTATCTACTAGGCTTTGAAGTTCATGGGTTAAGTTTTGTTTTTGAGTGCATATAAACATGATTCCGCCTTTTAATTGTTAATTGCATGTTGTTGATGTTGCTCAAATGAACTTGTTTTTCACAAATCTTCCTTCAAGTGGTATCAAGAGCCTAAGTCTAGTAGTTGGTGAATCCTTTTGGGTTTTGTAGTTCATAGTTTGTGATTTGAATGTTGTAATTGTTACAAGCTTTATTCTTGCTTCTTTGAATGTAAATTTTGTTAGAAAATTTGCCATCTCAAATGTTGTAGATGTAGTTCATATGAGCATGAATTTTGGAGCTAAATTTTGGTGCCATGTTTTTGGGGAAATTCGGCCAAATCCAAAGGGTGGATTTTTGGGTTCTTGTTTGACTTGTTAAAAGTGTTTTAAAGTGACTTTTGGAACCCCTATGTACCCTAGTATGGTTGTATGTTATTTCCCTTAAGTTTGAGTGGTTTTGGTATGTTTTTGGGTGAAGAATGTTCATGGAGCTCTTATGGGTTTTCATGGATGTTCTTCATTGTTCTTGATATGTTCTTGCCAAGAACAAAAGGTTTGGTGTTTTGATTCAAAGTTTTGATTTATTTCATAAAGTTTTTGTTTTGAAATATTTCTTATGTTTAAATATCTTAGATATTTGTTTTGAAAAATTAAAGAAATTTTAGTGGGTAGGTGTGTAATGATTTATTCCATTTCACCCACCCCACTTACAAAAACTTTGAATTTTTTTTTAATACTTTGCTTCAATGGCCGGCCACCCTACTCAATTAGGGTCCTTGTGGGGCTTTTATGCAATTACATAAAGTTTTGATACTTTTGTGTATTTGTAGTTTGACCCAAAAGTTTACGTTTTTACGTAAAGGTCCAAAATCACTAAAAGGACAAATTGTTTTGCTCCTTTATTGAAGTTTTAGCTTTTGTGGAAATTTTTGGGTTCTAGTTGTAATTACATGAAGTAGTGGACTTTTGTGTTTTTACAAAGTGACCCCAAAAGTTTTTGTTTTAACATAGTGACCCAAATTGTTGTGGTCATTGTTTTTGGCCCAAAACAAAATGAGAACAAAAATTGTTTTGTCTCTTTAAATGAGAATTGGATTTTCATTTCATTTAGCTCCATTTAAATCAATTCTATGGATACAAAAACCAAATGAAAATGTTGCATTCATGTTTAATTAGTTAAAGCGTTAATTAAATAAAGAAAGGGTGATTATGAACCTTAGCCTACGATAATTGAGCTATGTGAAAGGCCGTTTCAAATTTGTTTGAACCATGGGAATGTGTAGATTAAATTTTGGTTGTAATTTGATATGATCAATTGTTGTAAAAGCGCATAAGCTTTTCTTTACTTTAAAGTAATTTGATTTGATCAATTGTTGTAAAAGAGCATAAGCTCTTATTTACTTTGAAGTACTCCTTTCTTGTTTTATTCGATATGCATGAAATTGGAGTAGTTGGGTCCAACGCCCAATAAGACAACACGCCTTAATGTGATTAAACGCGTAACTAAAATCAATCACCATCCCTTGACCGAGATTCAACACTAGGCTCGTGTTGAATCGAATCAAAGGTTCATAGTCATCCTAAGGCCCTAAGGCAACTATATAGTCCATCAATGAATGCAAATCTTATGTTAGTAGTACCATATAGTCTTGCTTTAAAAACCGTTTTAAAAGCATAGTGGGAGTATTATATACTACTAAATCAATCATATGGACCAATAGTTGTAATAGGACCAAAATGTTTTAATTGGATTAAAATGTATGTTTATATGTGATGAGACCTAAAAACCCTCAACCAAATGATTATTAAGTTGATAAGCGAGAGATGCTTTGAATATCTCTTCGTAGGCCTTCCACCGTGGTGGGCTCCAATCGTTTGTGACTCATGCACCGGCTTCACCCTATAATGGGGAAGTACAAAGTATGTGCTTACATCCAGGAGGAGTCCATAAACATATGATGAGGTGAGTGTAGACAACGAGTATGACCAACATGATATAATTCTGAGGTTGTGCTTGAACCTCTACATAAACTAAGCATGGTGGGAATAACTTAACTAAGTGCAATGGTGCCAACATGATATAATTATGAGGCATTCATTCTCTAGAGGCCAAACTAGATGGGTAATTACAAGAGTTGTAAATGACTAAAGTGTTATTCTCTCATCATTATTTTTGCTAACCAACATGATATAATTCTGAGGTGGGCTTGGTAATGGTGAGTCTCCCATACCCCGCTAAGAGTTCAACAAAACTCTCGAATTCCGATGAGGGATATGGAATTTGCTAAAAATAGTGGGTGGTGCTATTTTGATTTAAAGACCCGGATCAAATAGCTTAAAATCAATCAATTTATATTCGTTATGTATTTGTTTACCAATATATTTGCAAACGCTATCCAAAACTTGACAAAGAAAAACCGAACGCTTTAGTTTCCGAACTTGGTACCACAATCCCATAGATTGTCTTGAATGGATTGCAAAAGTGCCTAAGTAGTCTCATCCTCACAATCTTCCTATTGATAATGTATCAATGGAAAAACATGTTAGATAAGTCTACCATGAAGAGGACAATGCAAACTCTAGTGTTTGTCTCTTTGTTACACGAACAAGGAACTTGAGAAGTAAGCACAAGGGCATGGACACTTTATGTGCCATGATTCTTCACTTACAAATTGTTGTATGAAGAAATGAGAGTTGCCTTGAACAACTCTTGAAAGTTTGTTATTATGTTTAGAACATAATGGTTGGTTGACAAAAATAGTCCATCAACATGGACTTATGATGATTTTGAATCATTGAATGTTGAAGTGTCAAAACACTTAACGAGACGGAAACTAGGCAAGGACTTCACCTTTGTGTCCCTATCCTAATGGTTCACTAAGTTTATTGTAAACTATATAGTGAACAATAACCGCACGCTCTCCAAATCGTTTGATGTGTATAACACATTTGAAATAAGTTTCAAGAGAGATAGTGGGAGTTTAGGGACCATGACTATTGTAGTCAAAAGGGAAGTCAAATGAAGAAGGCAAAATAACTCCAAGGGAACAAACTTTCTTTATGAAAGGATGGACATTGGAAGGGGTATTTGCAAGAAATGTCTTGCAAGTGTCAAGAACACACCTTTCGAAGGTGTTGTAAAATGTTCTTGAATAATTCAAAACAGTTGGTTCTTCTACTTGAATACATGATTCTGTATTAGCAACTATGTTTTACAATCGTTGTAAAAGTGTGGCTAATAAGAAGTAGAAGATAAATGAGAGAAGAGAAAGTACTTCACATTCGAAACGTGAATCAAATATAGATCTCTGCGAAAGCGGATTGTACTTACTTCCTCATATGAACTACCAAAGAAATTGGAAAAACCAAAGATTGTCTTTACGTCCCAATTTTAAGGAACTTAATTCCGTCACTATTGTAGAGATGGATGAATGTTTTGTTTGACAAAACATTGTTCTTTATTAATGAATGATTAGATTATGGTAATCTAATTAATTGTCTCTATAGTAGAGATGATGTGGTAGTGTTAACTGTTTAAGAATATAACGATGCTTAAAACCCAAAAGGTTGCAAGGTAGTGACTAATCCCAACTGAGTTGTGATACCTCTAAAACATAAATTACGAGTTGGTAATAGATGGATGCATTGGATCGTTAGACCCGGATCCAATACCTTCTTGTTATATTGTATAGAGGCGAAATGTTCGAATCTTTATTCTTTTGGAAAGAAGAAAGAATCACAAAGTTGTTAAGGAAAATTCACTTAGATGTTAGTGGCACTTGTCCACAACATAATACTACTCATGTTGTATGACATTCACCGACGATCACTCTCGGTTGGACTATAGTTTACTTTGAATAAACACAAGTCCGAATACTTTGCAAAAGGTTTCAAAGAATTCAAGAAATGTAAGTTGATGAGTAAGACGTCTAAAGAATTTACCTCCTTAGATTTGATCCAAGGAAAAGTAACACTTTAGATGAGTTTCCTTGAAAGATATCAAGGAAAATAGCATCATAAGATAATGTATTTCTCCATTAGGAGAAGAACGAACTTGAATAAGATTTAGTTCGTTGGATGTTATCTATTACCCATATATAGGATATATATACTTCTAAAACAATATGATTGTCAATTAGAAGATCTTCCAAAAATTTTCATAACTCCATAAGATGTAGTTGGAAAGAAAGACAAATCTTAAACATGTTAAGATTTGGGGTTGTGTGCTAATAAGTAATATTTGTTTGATATGATCAACAAATATAACAACCTAGTTCCTACACCACAAGCTCCAACGTAGTCGAGAAGGATTTATAAATCGTCTCAGTTGAATGGTTTGAACTTTATGACTATGTCATAGAGTTACACCTCTTAATTCGAAAGAAATAAGAATGAAAATCCTTATGACTACACTTAGTGGGAGCTATAAGCATCTTATGAGAAAAAGGATCAAATCGTTTGATTTCTCATAAAGATGTAAATGAATCTTTTGTTTACTAGGTTTACAAAAGATTAGTGGGAGTTAATCATATTCCTAAATTTGAATATATATACATGATATATATTAATTTTGAAAATGAAAGGAATTCTTCATCGTTAAAGTTATGACTTTAAACATTCTATAATGATAGAATGTATATGGGAGACATAGTCTATATACATGGGATGGAAATCTATAATGATAGATTTCAAGATATAATTGGATTATATCAATCCCTAAAATAGACAAGAGATGCTAGGAAGTTTCTCATATGATGATAAACTTCAATTAGAATGACAATTCTAGTGAGACTAGGAAGTTGTTCTTCTCAAAGGGAATGTACCCTTTGACTCCCAAAGAAATAAATAGAATCCTTTATGCATACGCAGAAAGGTGATTTATGTATTTCATATTGTATGAAAACATTGATATAAGTTGTACCTAGAACGGTACAAGATGATATCAGTGCAAGCCCAGGATCAGAACCATGGCAACTGTCAAGTGAATCCTTAGGTATTTAAGAAATACTAATGATGGATTCCTCAAGCATGAGGAAGAATTAGAGTAACGTAATGGAAGCGTAAATGTATTAGATTATGAATCTAATCCATCATAGAATATCTCTTCATTATGAATGAAGTGATAATGAGATATCTCTTTATTATGACTAAAGAGATATTTGGGTGGAAACGTTAAAAGTAATGACTTTAATGTGTTCCATCATGTATGCAAAATATATTGCCATATAGAAGCTTACAACATTGTTGTTTGGATGGGAAAGTTCATTTATGAACTCTCCATTCGGTTCCAACCAGAAAGTGTATGACACTAATGGGGCGATAGCTCAAGCCAGGGAATCAAGGTCTCATCAAGGTCCGAACTCAAATGAGAGACTGAACCACATGATTGAGAATCATGTATAATGGTGACGTCGTTATTCTCAAGGTTGCTTCTATGGATAACATATAGATATCCATTGTATAGGCCTACTACTCAGCCATTTATGAAATGACTACAGAAGAGGTATCATCACTGATGACTAAGCTGATTGGCTCTAGTGCAAGTGGGAGATTGTTGGAAATGTGCCCTAAAACCAATCATATGATGATACTTTATGGACATTTCACATGTTAAACTAATCTAGTTTAATATTAAGGGCAAACATTATTGTTTGAGCCGTCTCGTATAAATGTTATATGCTTAAACGATAAGTCCAAGGAATATGTGATTGGAAGAATGCGATCTAAAGAAGTTAGATTCATGAGACCATTTTTTCGTTGACACATCCTAAACGTTCCTGATCATAGGATTGTCAATTGGGCATTGACAGTCCGTTAAGATCAGTACGTGCTATGTCTTCTCTCAGGGAGAGTGACTAGTCTCGAGTCATTGGTGTGTGTGACATCAAGACAAGCATGTAGGTGCTCAATAGAGAATGAGTTCACTGAATGATAGGAGCATATTTAGGCGACTTAACTAGCTTATTCTTGTGCATTTGTGCTATTATTTCTTAGTTAATGTCGTATTACAACTCAATTTCGTGTGTTTGTAGGTCCTATGGGTCAAAGTATCAAGAAAGTGCATTTTGGTGCATTTTGGAGCTATTTTGGACACTAGTTGGTGAGCTTGCATGTGGGCTAACATGGATGGACGAATTTGGACTTCAAGAAGTTGGAAATGTGATAAGAAGAGGAAGGAACTAAGCTAAGGACAAAGTGGATAAGGAAAGTGCAAGAAAAGAGGAAACATTATCCAAAACATTATACAACCTTATCCAACCTTATCCAACATTATCCAATTATCCAAAACATTATCCAAACCTTATCTCTTCTTATCCTATCCAAACCTTATCATGTCTTACTCCTAATTACATGGGGACTTAAATGGATCATTCTAGAACCTATTTCTAGAAGCATCCTAGTCTAGAAGGCCCAAATCTGCCACAAAACCTATTCTTTCTAGAAACCCTAGAAAAGTGGCGCCCAAAGCTTTCTAGAAGGCTTTACCTTGCCTTGCAAGCCAAGCTACCCTCTCCCCTAAATTAGCCGCACCTTCCTAGGCCCAATCCCTTTGGGATTCTGAATTCCAAGGCCTAATCCTTGTGGATTTGGGTATACAATTCGTTTTATAACACTATGTGGGCCAAAAACCTCTTCCTAGGTGGATTTGACAACCCATGGCCGAATTCTAGGGCCCTAATCCACCAAATCTGTTAAGTAAACCCTAATCTAATAAACCCTAGGACTATATAAACATATTTTCAGCCACAAATTCGTACCACCCCCTTATGCTATTCAGAAACCCTTGTGCCGCACCTCCATTCTCCATTCTTGACCTCCATAGACCTCCCTCCACATCCATACATCTCTGCCGCACCCTTCCCCACCATAATCAACCATCCTCCATCCCTCCAAACTAGAAAACACCATCCAAAACCCCCAATTCCATCACCCACACTTTGTGCCACAACAAGGAGGAGGAAGAGGAGCCAATCTGTGCATCGAATTCATCTTGGATTGCTGAGCATATAGGTGTATTCTTTCTTACGATTTCAATGTTTAAATTCAATACTTTTTGTTGTGCAAGCATGAGGAACTAATCCCCCCTTTGGCTAGGGGGGAATTTCGAAACCATGGTTATATTTGCATGATGATTTGATTACTTTCAGTTGTGATTTCATGAATGATGAATTCAATTTACTTATCTATTTTAATTAAAACTTGCTTATGTATATGAATTGAGAGTGCACGCTTGATTTGCATGCATAAACATGATGCTTGGATATGAGGGAACTTCACCTAATCGTTGGGAACTCATATCCATGAGTAGTTAAGATTGTTGGTCGCAATTATGTTAAGTAAATTCTTGGCATAAGTATCATGCGCTTTCATAGTTACGAATGCCTCGTCAACACCTATGATTTCCATAGAACCTAATGATCTTTGATTGTCTTTCTATTATGCGCTTTCATATAGAAAACTTTTAAGGAATAATTTGATTGCAATGCGCTAATTCCATTCAATTCAATGACCTAAGGGAAATCTGAGAGTTAATTTAAGCGTACCTAATTAACTTGGGGTGTTGAGGTTCATAAATTCATCGAATAAGCAACTGGAGATTATTTTGTATGCAAGTATGCCATGTGTGGAGAAAAACCTCCTAGCCATCTCACCATCCATTTAATTTCACCAATTTCGTCAGAATCTGCCTATTTTACATATTTGTTTTGTTTGTTTGATTTTCGTCAAAAACCAAATCCCCAATTGTCTTAGAGTGTCTAATTGGTCCAAATATGTTTTAGATTGTGTTTTTAAGAGTTTTGAGTCAAGTTAGAACCAATTTTCGTCCAAAATTGTGTTTAGGCTCAAAACTGCCCAGATTGTGTTTTTAAGGCAGTTTTGAGTGTTTTTAGCCTATTTTGAGTTTTGTGAACGTGTTTGAGTCTTTTTACGTGAGTTTAAGTGTTTGAAAGGTTAATTTTAGTTATTTGAGTCAGTTTAGAGTGTTTAGCAAGCCCTCCTAATCCCCGGTGTAAGAACGATCCCTACTTATTTATATGCTACAATTGTCAAAAGAGGGTTAATTTGTGTGTTTAGTTAATTTTCACATCAAATTTTGGCGCCGTTGCCGGGGATTAGCAACTTTGCTAATCCCTTGGTTCTTTTCTTTTTGGTTTAGTTGTTTCCATTTTAGTTTCTAACTTAGTGTTGTTTTCTTTGTTTGTTGTTACTTTTGATATTTGATTTAGTTCTCTTTCTTTGATTTTAGGTACTAGAGAAGTAAGATATGGATTTTGCTAGCATTCAAGCTCAATTGGCAAATCTTACTTCTCAATTGTCGCCGTATGCCGAACGGACCACAATGCAGAGTGTCCCTACATTTGGTGCTCCTTATAGGCAAGAATATCAAGCAAATCTATGTCCACAAAGAAGTTGGGAGAATGTCAATACCTGGAATTATCAAGATCATAATCAATCAAGGAACAATTTGTTTTCCAACATGTACAATTCAGATTGGAGTGATCATTCAAACTCTATGTGGTGGGAATCTCAAAAAGTTCAACAAGAGGGATATTGGCAGCCATATGAGGAGTTCTATTCAAGCCCTATGCAGCCACCACAACCTCATATGCAATATGCTCAATTAAATTCAAGTTCGTCAATAGATTATAATCAAATTCTTAATGAATTAAATTCTTTGGTGCAGGGGTCACAAAATCAAGCCAAGGAGGCTCAACAAGAAGCATATTGGCAACCATATGAGGAGTTCTATTCAACACCTATGCAGCCACCACAACCTCCCCCACAACAATTCCAATCAAGTTCAAGTATGTCCATGGATAATGATAAAAATTTTCAATTACTAACCTCTTTGACGCAGGACGAACAAAATCAAGACAAGAAGTTGGGTAAATTGGAGGAGCAAATTGGGCAGATTATGGAGTTCATGAAACAAATTCAAGAGCAAAGTGAACTCTCCAACTCAACTATTGAAAACTCGAAGGAAGATTTTGAAATCCATAATGCTATCACTTTGGGAAGTGCTATGGAGGTTGGAGCTGACCTAAAAATGTCCAAACATAGCCTAGAAGTGGATGAGGAGCTGCTAATTGAGGAGGAGGAAGAAGACATGCACACGGCAAGGGTAGAACAACCCTTGCCGCAGCCCCCTATGTCCTCTAAATCACCCACCACAAGTAAGGACGTCCCAATTCCATGTGATTCTGATGTTATTTCACCCAATGTCCCTTTTCCTAGCAGGTTTTTGATTCCCAACCAAGAAGAGAGTAAAAAGGACATCGTGGAAGCCTTCCCAAAGGTGCAAAATGCTATTCCAATTCTTGGTGCAACACAGCAAGTTTTAGATGGTGTTGAATTCTTCAAAGGACTTTGTACACCAAGACGAATGATTCAAGAGAAGGTAGTGGCTGGAGAAGATGTAGAAGGCATCAAAGAGGACATATTTGAAACCACAAAACCCAAAGAAGTTGAATTTGATGACATTGGACAAGTCATAACCATCACATGCAATCTGGCCAAGTCCAATATCCCTGAAACTTTCAAAGGAGTGGTGTTTGTCATTGAGTTCTTGTCAGACAAAACAAGTAAGTCATCTTCTTCAAATTCCATTACATTTTATACTAACTTGCTGATTTTGATGAATCAGGCACCTACACTAGAATTCAAACCAATGCCGGTTCACTTCAAGTATCACCTTCCATTCAAGGATCCCTCCATGCCGTGGGTACTACTAGTGAAGCTTAACATGGCGTATTCGTCCGGCTGGAAGACGTTAAAGCAAGCGCTTCTTGGGAGGCAACCCATGTATTCGACAAGGAGAAGATGGAACTTCCATTCCAAACCCAGATTTGCGTTTCTAAACCCTTCTCCTTGCTGTTTATTTTATCATGCTTAGTTGCTTATTATTTGTTTGCTTTTATGTGAGTCTTTGTGTGAAACATTGAGGACAATGTTTGATTTAAGTGTGGGGGGGTAAACAAGTGTTTTTATGCAAAATTCGTGGGATTCTATCACCTATCACTTCTAATGTTGTTTCTCACTGTTTTTAAGTGTTTTTAGTGCATTTTAAGCTGTTTTGGTGTGTGTTGAAGTAAAAATCCGAAAATTTGAAAAAAATTTGAAAAAAGTGTTTTGAAAAAGCCAAAAAGAGTTGTTTTTGTGTGTTTGTTTGTGTCTTAGGGTACCTTCCAACACAATGATGAGGATTTGGTTTTTAATGCATGACTGTTAAAGAGAGTTACAACAATGATGGACGTGTGATTTGCTCTTTGGTTTATGCTTGGTTGTAGTTATAGTTTACGAATTCACATGTAATCACAAAGGATAAAATCAGTTTTTGTAACATGCTTGAAGGAAGGAACTCAAACAAACGCTACATCCCTGAGAGACTTGAGCCTAAACGTTTATTTGGAGAGTTATTAATCTGTGCATTCTTGTTTTCTAAAGTCGTTGCATGATCTCATTATTCTTTGCTTGGTTGCTACTTAGAATGCGTTTCATCACTATAGTTCCAAATACTAGAACTCATACCCGTTTCATTCAAAGCATGAAATTGATTAGCATAACAAATAACAAGATGAAGTTGTGTAGTAGTCACCACCATAGCCAAACAGCCGAATCCACCCTTGTCACTTGTATTGTAGGTTTAAACCCCTTTGAGCCCTATTTAGCCTATTTTCTTGTTAACCACATCATCCTTACCTAGCCTAGAATAGGACTTTCCATACCTTTGTTCTTAAAGTATAGGGGAGCATAACTTAGAAGGAATTCCTATTGAGTGACATTTGTGCAGAAAACAAGTGTGGGGGAAGGGATTTTGTGAGTGTGGGTGTGCCAAAGTCTTAAAAGGGGCACAAGAAAAAGAAAGAAAAAAAAAAACGAAAAAAAAGAAAAAAAAAATTTCTGAAAAAGAAGAAAAAGAAGAAGAAAAGGAAGAAAAGGAATGAAAATAAGTGAGAATGAACTCACAAGTGAGATTGTTGAAGAAAGGGTCCAAAAAGTTGAATATGGCTCTAATTTTTGTGTGACTTCCCCCTTGGGTGATCAAAGTTGACTTCCGCATTCTAAAGGGAATTCTAAGTGCCTAATTCAATACTTTGCTCACTATTGCTTTAAGAATGTTTGTTATCCTTTACCTTTCGTTGTTAGCCAATACCCTAGCCTCGTTACAACCCTTTGACTTCTATCTTGATTGTTATGTGTTTCAATATGTGGAGTTTAAAATTGGTTTGAGCATATGGTATCCCTGGTTCTCGCGTCTAAGTAGTAGCGTTCCATTCATGAGATCATATACATGTCATTGTTAATAATTCTAGAAAGTGCTTTCCTTGTTATAACATATGTGAGTGTTCGTCTACATGTTTACATCAATCTTCTCACATATACCTAGTGTAGGGAGTGTAGTTAGAAAATCTGTGTGAAAATTGAGAGTACATCTAGTAAGGAATTGAGGGAATTCTCTAAGGCATGTTACTACATTCAAAATGTTGTTTTAATTGATTAAATGCGAGCTAGTGAATGGTGACTATGATTAAGTATGCTCGAGGGTAAGGATTGCTTAAATCTATGTGAGTGGTGATCTTTGACATGTCATGTTTCATTGGAAATCCCTGAGACGAACGTTGGAAGGTTTAGATTATATGTTTTGTTTCTTTTGTTTATTTGTTTTGCTCGAGGACTAGCAAAAGATAAGTGTGGGGGAATTTGATAGGAGCATATTTAGGCGACTTAACTAGCTTATTCTTGTGCATTTGTGCTATTATTTCTTAGTTAATGTCGTATTACAACTCAATTTCGTGTGTTTGTAGGTCCTATGGGTCAAAGTATCAAGAAAGTGCATTTTGGTGCATTTTGGAGCTATTTTGGACACTAGTTGGTGAGCTTGCATGTGGGCTAACATGGATGGACGAATTTGGACTTCAAGAAGTTGGAAATGTGATAAGAAGAGGAAGGAACTAAGCTAAGGACAAAGTGGATAAGGAAAGTGCAAGAAAAGAGGAAACATTATCCAAAACATTATACAACCTTATCCAACCTTATCCAACATTATCCAATTATCCAAAACATTATCCAAACCTTATCTCTTCTTATCCTATCCAAACCTTATCATGTCTTACTCCTAATTACATGGGGACTTAAATGGATCATTCTAGAACCTATTTCTAGAAGCATCCTAGTCTAGAAGGCCCAAATCTGCCACAAAACCTATTCTTTCTAGAAACCCTAGAAAAGTGGCGCCCAAAGCTTTCTAGAAGGCTTTACCTTGCCTTGCAAGCCAAGCTACCCTCTCCCCTAAATTAGCCGCACCTTCCTAGGCCCAATCCCTTTGGGATTCTGAATTCCAAGGCCTAATCCTTGTGGATTTGGGTATACAATTCGTTTTATAACACTATGTGGGCCAAAAACCTCTTCCTAGGTGGATTTGACAACCCATGGCCGAATTCTAGGGCCCTAATCCACCAAATCTGTTAAGTAAACCCTAATCTAATAAACCCTAGGACTATATAAACATATTTTCAGCCACAAATTCGTACCACCCCCTTATGCTATTCAGAAACCCTTGTGCCGCACCTCCATTCTCCATTCTTGACCTCCATAGACCTCCCTCCACATCCATACATCTCTGCCGCACCCTTCCCCACCATAATCAACCATCCTCCATCCCTCCAAACTAGAAAACACCATCCAAAACCCCCAATTCCATCACCCACACTTTGTGCCACAACAAGGAGGAGGAAGAGGAGCCAATCTGTGCATCGAATTCATCTTGGATTGCTGAGCATATAGGTGTATTCTTTCTTACGATTTCAATGTTTAAATTCAATACTTTTTGTTGTGCAAGCATGAGGAACTAATCCCCCCTTTGGCTAGGGGGGAATTTCGAAACCATGGTTATATTTGCATGATGATTTGATTACTTTCAGTTGTGATTTCATGAATGATGAATTCAATTTACTTATCTATTTTAATTAAAACTTGCTTATGTATATGAATTGAGAGTGCACGCTTGATTTGCATGCATAAACATGATGCTTGGATATGAGGGAACTTCACCTAATCGTTGGGAACTCATATCCATGAGTAGTTAAGATTGTTGGTCGCAATTATGTTAAGTAAATTCTTGGCATAAGTATCATGCGCTTTCATAGTTACGAATGCCTCGTCAACACCTATGATTTCCATAGAACCTAATGATCTTTGATTGTCTTTCTATTATGCGCTTTCATATAGAAAACTTTTAAGGAATAATTTGATTGCAATGCGCTAATTCCATTCAATTCAATGACCTAAGGGAAATCTGAGAGTTAATTTAAGCGTACCTAATTAACTTGGGGTGTTGAGGTTCATAAATTCATCGAATAAGCAACTGGAGATTATTTTGTATGCAAGTATGCCATGTGTGGAGAAAAACCTCCTAGCCATCTCACCATCCATTTAATTTCACCAATTTCGTCAGAATCTGCCTATTTTACATATTTGTTTTGTTTGTTTGATTTTCGTCAAAAACCAAATCCCCAATTGTCTTAGAGTGTCTAATTGGTCCAAATATGTTTTAGATTGTGTTTTTAAGAGTTTTGAGTCAAGTTAGAACCAATTTTCGTCCAAAATTGTGTTTAGGCTCAAAACTGCCCAGATTGTGTTTTTAAGGCAGTTTTGAGTGTTTTTAGCCTATTTTGAGTTTTGTGAACGTGTTTGAGTCTTTTTACGTGAGTTTAAGTGTTTGAAAGGTTAATTTTAGTTATTTGAGTCAGTTTAGAGTGTTTAGCAAGCCCTCCTAATCCCCGGTGTAAGAACGATCCCTACTTATTTATATGCTACAATTGTCAAAAGAGGGTTAATTTGTGTGTTTAGTTAATTTTCACATCACTGAACATGATCAACGAGGGGTTCTCATATTCATGTCACATGAGAACTCATGGTTGGGATAATGCAAAGTAGTCCTTTGACCTGAGGCATCACAACTGTCTTGTGGTTAGGTCCTTAATCTTTGATTATGTCAAAGTCACTCCATCAGGAGGGTGTCCACGGCATCGTCGGGGTTAAGCCACTTAGCCATGGAGGCAAGTGAATGCGCAACAAGGGATCTCTAACCTTCAAACTGTTTGAGGGAGAATACTCTATGATATGATTTAGAATCTCTGGCCAGAGTATGAATGAGATGTTGGAATGCGTTCCAAATCACATTCAAGGTAATCATATAAGCACAAGACTCACATTGGATAGTAGACATGAATAAACTATCAAACCAAACAATGTGGTCAAGAGTATTGTATTAGAGAAAGACCGTATTGCATTTGTAATCCTAAACTGAATAGGTTCTCCACCTCTTCTGATTAGCTTGGGTAACCATGACATGCTGCTAGGCGTCAACCATGGTTTGTGGAAGCCCTAAAAGTGTATTATCACTAACGGGAGAATTGAAAGTAAGTTTCAATTCACAATCGATTAGAAAGAGTTTTAATCGCCCACTGCCTCGCTAAAAGGAACCTAATGGATCGTACACCGTGTAAGGTAGAGATTGAAGATTCAACGGAGATGAGTAAGAATAATTAAATGGTTTAATTATTTATGGCAAGGATTAATTAATATGTTAATTAATCAAACGAATAAGTTCGTTAAAGACCTCGGGATAGTTTTGGACCTTAAGGCCCAATGGGCTTCGAACGTCAAGTCCATTGACTTAAGTTGTATGACAACTTAATGAATAATGATTCACAAAGGCCCAAATAGCCTAATAAATCCCCTTAAATTCGGCCATTTAGAGGAGGGTAATGAACTTGGCTTAATTGCAAGTTTGCCACTCCATTGTGAGGTGGTATAAAGACATCTTTATAGCCATTTCATCCTAAGGGGTTTTTCTAAGGAGTAAAGATGAGAACAAACTCTCCTTTCTCTCTAAAATGGCCGGCCACTCTTGAGGAAAACATCTAGCAATCTTACTTCCTCAAGGTCACTCATTTCTTCTCAAATCTTACCTTGGTGTGGAGACTTAGAGGTTCTCAATTTTGGGAACTTGGAGAAACCTTTTCATTCATCCAAATCCATGGATCTAAGATGCAAGGAATGAAGGCCCTCTCTTTGGGTGATTAGCCTTTGCTTATGCAAAAAGGAATCTACAAAGGTATTGATTTCTCAACTCACTTTGTTTTGAGTTGAGTCTTGGTTCACCTATCTACTAGGCTTTGAAGTTCATGGGTTAAGTTTTGTTTTTGAGTGCATATAAACATGATTCCGCCTTTTAATTGTTAATTGCATGTTGTTGATGTTGCTCAAATGAACTTGTTTTTCACAAATCTTCCTTCATCCTCATGGTATAAATAGACCCATCTAGATTTCATCTATGTTAACGCAATCTAAACACTTGAATTCTCTTGCCTATTGCTTAAGTTTAAAATGATTCACCAACTTGACCGTTGAAGGGCTTCTGGCCAACAGACCCTTCCCGGCCTTAGGCTTACTCATCGTTGTTTACTGTTTTGTAGGTTGCTCGAGATTGTGCTCAACCACCACTCTTAGAGGTATGCGAATTTAGTTCTAAAAATTGGTGTGAAGTAAGGGGTAATATACTAGCGACTCATCAACCGAATCTTTAAGGAGAAGATTGAAGACACAATGGAAGTCTACATGGACGACATGGTCATTAAGAATAAAGAGAGGAATGACCATATAATGCATTTCTAAGAATCGTTTGACCTGCTATGGAAGTACAACATGAAGTTGAATCTAGAAATACCTTCGGAGTAGTGTCAAACAAATTTTTGAGGGGTACATGGTCACTAAACGTGGAATTGAGGCTAACCCAGACCAGATAATGGAAATGATGGAGATGAGATTTCCCAAGACCATGAAGGAAATACAAAGCCTAATAGGATGAACAACATTTATGCGACATCCCTTAGCAGATTCCACTCCTGATCCCACTAATAAGTGCAAACCATTCTTGACGACAATAAAGAAGAGAAAAGGTCTACTCTGGACGGATGAATGCGAAGAAGCCTTCAGGAAGCTCAAAGAATACATCTCCAAACCTTTGCTGCTATCCAAACCAGTTGATAGAGAAGATTCGTATATGTACTTAGCTATATCTCACTATGCTTTAAACGCAGCTCTGACCCGAGAAGACTCTGGGGGAGCATAAACCAATATACTGCATATCAAAAGCTCTTCTCAAACCAGAAATGAGTTATCAGAAAATGGAAAAATTTATCCTATAGTAACGGCAGCCAGAAAACTCCGACCATATTTCCAGTCGTTCAGAATGATCTGCATAAGGGAGTATTTGCTAAGATCCATCTTCCATGACACCTCCTCTAGAGTCACAAAATGGGTCATTGAACTGGGGCAACATGAGATAATATACCAACCTCAGACATTAATCAAGGCTTAAGCACTTGCGGACTTTGTAGCGGAATTCACACTAGCAACCCAAAATGTCATGGATACAGCAAGCTCCCAAAGCTCTCCAGAAAATCCCTGCCTTTGGAAGCTTTATGTAGATAGATGACTGAGGTTGAGCAATTCTGTAATATAAAATTTAGTATATGCTTCATTGACCAGTCACCAGTTACCAAAAATAGGAATAAACAATTCTACCTGGTTTACTAACGTGGTCCTTGTTAAATAAGGTCCATTTCAGCACACATTTAAACTCTGATAAACTTAGATCAAAGCATATATCTATTTGCAAACCCTATAGACCATATATCACAAGAAAATGGAAAAGATATGTGAACAAGAGAAATGATAAACCACATAAGGAGTTTTTGGTTGGAAAATCCCACCTCTAGGTTAAAAAATCTCCACTAAATCCAATCCACTAATGCAAATAAGGTTCTTACAAAGGTCCACACAAAACTCAATTTCTAGATCTAATCTAAGGAATAACTTTACCTTTGTGCAACCTTACTTTGCATGAGATAAGGATTTCTTCGGTCTTCACGAAGTGGCAGCTCCTCCTAAGCTTTTCACCTTGTGGCACCAAAATGAAGTCGTCCTCCAGTCTACACAAGATGAAACTAGCTAGGGGATCTTAACCCCAAAAGCTTTGGTTTGTTTTTCAGCCTATAAAGGACATGTGTTAGGCTTCAAAACGATTTGAAAAAATCAATGGTGAAAAAGAAAGGATTCAGCAAAAAGTTATCAGTTAGCCTATATGGGCAAGTCTTAAATTGCGTACCCAACCTCTGAAAATCTACGCGCAAGGCTGACTAGACAATTAAGCTAGTCAGAATGTTGACGTGAAATACACATGCATGAACAAACATTTTGAAGTGAGATGTGCCACATCCTTGAACATTTCTTCTCAGCAGACACATCCCATAAACAAAGAATATCTTAAACCAGGATTTGAGCATGTGGTACAAGTACAATGTTGACAAGGAAAGCCGAACCTAAAAGTCTAGGTTTCACAATCTCCCCATTTGGCTTTCCTTGACAAAATACCTTAAGCCTAAAACTAATTTCACTCACCCACACTTAAGAGATGAACAAAGGAACGGATCTAGCAAAACACAAATCTTGATTAGAACAAGTGAAATTTATCATGGGTAAAAAGCTTGCAAGGTATGTATGTAACACAACTGAAATTTTTCTCCCCTATTTTGTCATAGTAAGACACAAAAAAGGTGGATTATCTTACTCAATTTCCAAAATGGAAGCAAGTATACAATGCAAGAACAGCAAAAGCATAGCAGATAAAGAATTATCAATAAATCATATGAGTTTGTCCAACCAAAGTGAACCAACTTTGCCAAAAAGGATGCATGCAATGAAATTGAAGTCCCTTTGAAATGATGCTTTCATATAAACAAACTCCCCATAATCCTAGATCATGATTACACTTTTCTGAGGAGGGATAGTGACTCAACAGAAAAGGAAAATGTCCATTTGACAAACAGTTTTGAGTAGAAGCATAGACCAATGTAGCTAGACAAATGAAGACATCTCATTAAAAAGATAGAGATCAAGATAACATTTGTAATCATTGCACCAACACATTACAACTAAAGCACAAGCCATTAGAAGGGATAAGAAAAATAGTTTGAATATCGATGCTTCCAAGAGATATTGATAAGACAAGTGCTTGACAGGAAGGCATGAAATGCAATTGTCAACAGACAACTCTTCAAAGGCATACATAAATAGTAAAGTAGAGATGAACACTTGCTCATGATGCAACAATGATGTGTCAAGGTAAGGGTACATGATTGGTGACAGCATCTTGAAAACATAGAACCAAGCATTTAATCTCAAAAAGTATTTTCAAAGTTTGACCAAACTTTTAATAATTTGTTAACTTAAAAAAAAACACACTTCCAACATAAAATGAACAAAGGACAAGACTCGCAAAAAGCAAGACACAAGCCTTGGAACAAAAGATAATTTTGACGAAGAACTTTAAGGGGGCACCAATTTGATAAATGCCAAGGTCATTGGAATGATGGTGAAATTTTGATAAGACACCTTTTGATTTTTCAAAGAATTTGATTCATGACTTGTGGCGGGGGACCTTGAAGCACTACATATGACATTGCATGGAAAGCCAAATTGATGAGATTTTCCCATTTTGATGATATATAATTTCTTTTTCAAGATGAGCAACATGAGCAAAGGTTTCATCAAAATCAACACCTTCAAGTTGAGAGTGTCCTTGAGCAACAAGTCTGCCATTATTTCTAATCACATTTTCGGACTCATCAGACTTGTGCTTGTAAATCCATTTGGTGCCAATAACATTAGTGTTCAATAGACGGTTAACAAGGGACCAAACTTCATTCTTCTCAAACTGATTTAGCTCTTCTTGTATGGTCAATATCCATTCTTCATCAGTTAAAAAATCTTTGATATTTTTAGGCTTAATTTAAGAAACATAGCACACATTGACAGCTTCATCTACAATTTGTCTTCGAGTTCTAACACCTTTGTCAATAGGACCACTATTTCCTCATCTCAATGACTTCTGGCCCATTTCGGTTTATCCTTGAACAGAATGCGAGAATCTTGATCAGTGCTTGATTCACTCTTATTGTGACTTTCTGACAACACACCTGACTTAATAGAAGCATCACCATTATCCTTTGAGGGAGAAGAAAAAAAAAATCAACATTTTCAATATCGAGAGTAGAAAGAACAATGAAGTCATCAACTTTGACATTTATAGATTCCATGATGGTATTTGTGTGAAGATTGTAAACTCTAAAGCTCGGTTTGTGTTGGAGTACCCTAGAAAGATTCCTTCATCACTCTTTGTATCAAACTTGGCTAGGTGTTCGTGATCTCTCAAAATATAGCAAACACTTCCAAATACTCTAAAGTGTTGGAAACGTGCCCTAAAAACCAATCATATGATGATACTTTACGGACATTTTACATGTTAAACTAATCTAGTTTAATATATATATATATCTATATATAAAGGGCAAAGATTATTGTTTAAGCTATCTCATATAAATGTTATATGCTTAAACGATAAGTTCCAGGAATATGTAATTGGGAGAATGTGATCTAAAGAAGTTAGATTCATGAGACCATTCTTTTCTTATACATATCCTAAACATTCTGATGCCAATTGGGCATTGACAGTCCATTAAGATCAATACGTGCTATGCCTTCTCTTAGAGAGAGTGACTAGTCTCAAGTCATTGGTATGACTGACACCAACACAAGTATGTAGGTGCTTAATGGAGAATGAGTCCACTAAATGATAGGAGCATATTTAGGCGGCTTACTTAGCTTGTTTTCGTGCATTTATGTTGTTAATTCATAGTTGTTTTAGTATTTTAAGACATTTTCGTATGTTTTTAGGTTCTAATGGCAAAGGGAGCAAGAAAGTGCATTTTGAGGCTATTTGGAGCATTTTTGGGCATGGATTGGATAGCTCAACCATGGAGCAAAGAGGATGGACGAAATTGAAGACAAGAAGAGCTAGGAAAGGCTACAAATCTGGTGGAAGAAGTTCTATTCCAATGAAGATAAGGAAGAAGCAAGAAACAAGGAACCTTATCCAACCTTATCCAACCTTATCCAAACCTTATCTTATCCTATCCTATAAACCTTATCCTATCCTAACTCTAACATTATCCTATTCTATCCTATCCAAATCAGATTGGGACTTAAACCTAGCTAATTAGGGGGAATCAATTACACATCTAAACACCTATTTCAGTTTCTAGAAGACTTATCCATACCAATGCCGCAAAACACCATTCCTTGTAGGTTTAGGAATCACAATCCTTTTCCTACTCTTATATCACATGTCCTAGGCCCTTTAGGATTAGGAATCTGCCTTAAACACAGTTTCTAGAACACCTTATCCTATCCCTACATGTGTGCCGCACCTAGCCTTCTAGAACTCCCTAAATCCTAGCCGAAATTCCTATTCCCAATCCCACTTGATTTCTGCCTTGAATTGACCCTTTTTCAATAGGATTAGGCAATCCTTTTCCTTCACTAAGTGTGCCAAACTAGCCTATATAAGCAGCCCTTGCCGCACCATTTAGTTCACCACCCCTTCACACAACATTCATACACTCCTCCAGAAATCAACCCTTTGCTGTGACCTTGCAACCACCCATCCATCATTCCCCTACTTCCACACCTCTATCCCAACCTCCATACACCACCATCATCCTTTGCCGCACCACCATACATACCTAAATCCATCCAAAACCCAGAAAATCATCCACAAACCCATCATAGACCTTGTGCCGTGACTTAACAAGGAGGAGGAGAAGGAAGACCAAGCCTTGGGCGTTTGTGCATTCAAGTTGGAGTGTTGGACGTTTTTAGGTGTAATCTATCTTTTATTTTCAATGTTTAAATCTATATTGCTTTGTTTTGTCATGAACATGAGAGGCTAAACTCGTTTTAGCCTAGGGATGCTTTGAAACCATGATTACAATTATAATATGAGTTGATTAAGTCCAGTTGTGATTTCATAAGTTGTGAACGCAATTTGCTTAACGTTTGATGGATAACTTATTCTTGTATGTTTATTAGGGAGGCCTACTTAATTTGCATGCTTGAATTTGGGGCTAGAATATAAGGGTGTTTCACATAATCGTCACAAACTTATATTCACAAGTAGTTAAGGTTGTTTTCACAATCATGTTAAGTAAATTCCTAGCATGCGTATCATGATGTCATAGTTACAAGTGCTTTGTCAATACTTATGATTTCCATTGAACGTAATGATCTTTGACCGTATCTCTATTATGATGTCATGTAGGGGACTTTTTGAAGAATGCTTTGGGTTGTCGTATGATGTCATCCAATCCACTAACTTAAGGGAAATCTGAGGGTTAATTAGTGATGTCACGGTTAATCTGGGGTGTTGAGGTTCATGGTTTATCGGAAAAGCAATTGGAAATCAATTTATGTTAGAAAGTATCATGTCTGGAGAAGTATCCCTTGGCTATCCCATCATCCATTACTTTTTCTTAAATTCGTCCAAAATCTGTTTTAAAGTTTTAAGTTACTTGATTTCTTTTAAATTCGTCCAAAATCAAAACCCCCTTTCTTATTTGTTCCAAATCTGTCCAAAAGAGTCTTTTTGAGTCTTTAGAGTCAAAACCAAGTGTATTTTCGTCCAAATTAAGTCCTAAAGTCTAAATTGAGTATTTTTGGTTGTTTTAAGTTGTTTTGAGTCTTTTGAAGTTTGTTTTTGGTCATATAAGTTAGTAAGAGTCTTGTGAGGTCATTTAAAGTGTTTTAAAACATATTTTCACATCTTTGAGTCAATTTTCATTAGATTAGCAATCCCTCCTAATCCCCGGCCTAGAACGATCCCTACTTATTACTATACTACAATTGTCAAAAAGAGGGTTTAATTTGAGTGTTATCTTTTATCACATCACTAAACACAATCAACAAGGAGTTCTCATACTCATGTCACATGAGAACTCATGGTTGGGATAATGCAAAGTAGTCCTTTGACCTGAGGCATCATAGTTGTCTTGTGGTTGGGTCTTTGATCTTTGGCTATGTCAAAGTCACTCCGTCAGAGGATGTCCAAGGCATAGTTAGGGTTAAGCCACTTAGCCATGGAGGCAAGCGAATGCACAACAATGGATCTCTAACCTTTAAATCGTTTAAGGGAGATACTCTATGATATGATTAAGAATTTCTGGCTAGAGTATGAATGAGATTTATGAAAAACAGACATTCGGTAAAAAGTTGTCAATTAGCCCATGTGGGCAGGTTTTAAGTTGTATGCCTAGCTTGCTAGAAATTCACATGCAAGGCTGACTAGACAACTAAGCTAATCAAAATGTAACAGGAATATAGATGTGAAACGCACATGCATGAACAAACCTTTTAAAGTGAGATATGCCACATCCTTGAATATTTCTCCCTAACAGACACAGCCCATAAACAAAGAATAGCCTAAAGCAAGATTGAGCATGTGGTACAATTACAATGTCAAAAAGGAATTCCAGATCTAAAAGTCTAGACATCACATCTTACTTTTCCATTGAGCTAAAAAGGTGAAACAGTTTGGTGCAGGGAAAGGGTGGAATACTTTGGTCAGGGAAAGAGTGACATACTTTGGGAAAGGAAAGAGTGAAATACTCTGGGAAGATAGTTGTTATGGAGTTGGGCTAATGACAGTGCACGACTGAAATAACGTGCAAGGAAATATCTCATTTGCTTACCTAGCATGGGATCACTCTATGTTGGGCTTAGACTTTGGTACTCCCAAGTAAGCCGAAGTTTCAAATATCAAAGAGTTTTCTATGAGCCTTGTAGACCTTAGCGTATGATATAAATTGGATTTAGCACGAAATAGTATGTATCTTATAGAATGTCTGGGCTTCAATCCTCTTGAGCCTTGCGTGACGTTTTTGGACCCCAACAATATTTAATTTAAATTATAGTGAATTGACTTTGGTACTCCCAAGTAAGCCAAAGTTTCAAATATCAGAGTTTTCTATGAGCCTTGTGGACCTTAGCATATGATATAAATTGGATTTAGCACGAAATAGCATGTATCATATAGAAAGTCTGGGCTTCAATCCTCTTGAGCCTTGCGTGACGTTTTTGGACCCCAACAATATTTAATTTAAACTATAGTGAATTTAAATTATTGCTTAACACATTATGAGGCTAAACTCACATCTCCCCTTTAATGTAGATAATATCGTTTGTTCAAAATATTTTTAAAAAAAATTACATTAATTGATTTAATTATATTAATTTTAAAAAATATTGACAATGTAAAAAATTATTAAATTACATTAAAAGTGAAATTTTCGTACAATTATTCATATACTATACGTTTAACTGTTTTACTTCAAAATTATTTTGGGTGCACACGAAAAATCACGTACGGCCATCATGAAGCTTTGTAGAACTGCTGTTGCAGATTTTTCAAGGTGTAAACTTTTATTATCAAGAATGTTGAATTTGAGATCATCATCATCAACATCGTCATCCTACGGATTTTGGCCACTTCGCCGTCTTTTAGGTGGCCCGATGAACAAATCCGTCTCGACATCCATATTTGGTGTCTGGGGCAGGAATACTCCATGATCATCTCCATGCTTGCTTGTTCTTGAAGCACGAAGTGGTTGCATGCTACACTGAATCAATTAATAGTCATACATAAACAACTAAGTATATATTTGAAATTTTTATCCTTTCATAAAATGGTAGTTTGACTATTCCCAAGTATATTTAGATTAGGTTTTGATTCTGATTTTTATTAGGCTTATTATACCTATAAAAATGTACCAAGAATAATATAGTTACCAAAATTAACACCTATATATCTCATGTCAAGTTCCAATAAAGATACTCAATCTTATTCAAACTCAACAATTAACTTTCTAGTCAATTTATGATGCTACATATGTGGCAATATATATAAGATGTTTATATTATCATATTTACAGTTCAACGACATAACTTAACCATAATAACAGAAGCCTTTATGCCCGTCCAATTGATTCACTTGTAGATATTGGAGATCATGAACCCTAGATTCAAAGTCGACAATTAACTTTCTAATCAATTTATGATGCTATATACATGGCAATATAAGATGTTTATATATTTACAATTCGACAACATAACTTAACCGTGATAACAGTAGCCTTTATGCATATCCAATGGATTCACTTGTAGATATTGGAGATCATGAACCCTAGTTGAAAGTGGCCAAGAATTGCATTAACTAGGATGTGTATACAATGTTGATGTTCAACGTTTATGAGAGAATCTGAAGCATTACCATTTCCCACAGCCTTGTATTTTGTTGCAATAGCTTTTTCTCCTGATCATGGGAAGTTTAAGAATACGGCATATCAACATTTTCAGACAAATAGAGGCATATGCACGCGAATAATAATATGTAACGGAAACTTCTATTGGTAATTACCTCTTCCTTCAGCTTATCAATCTGCTCCGTCAGTAACTGACTCTGATAAAGGAAAAACAAAGTGCATTACATGTTAGTAGCTTATAGTAATGATTCAAATTATATCCTATAGAGGGAAAGTTCATGTTTCAGTCTAAATTCAATTGGCAATATTGGGGATTGACTCAATTCTCCCTTAATTTTCGATGTGGGATTCATTCTCAGCATACACCCTGACGCCACGTAAGAGGCATTTTAATCTTAACATGTAGGCAATGCAGGTTGAAAGAAGTTAAGGTTACACTCTAAAACCAATTGACAATAATAGAAGTGGCCCAACTGTTTATACGACACGTATGTTTCTTAATTCATTGGTGTGAGATTTACACTTCAAATACATAATATATGTATAACTTTTTTTGCCAAACATAATATATGTATAACTTAAACCTTTAACATTTTGAACTTCTACTAATTAATTATCTTTTCTCTGCTATCCAGAATGATTGTTATATCAAGTCCACTGAATTGATGACCTATTTATTAATGCAAAATATAAAGAAATCCTGTATAAGCAGACCAAGAGAAGGAAAAAGAATGCATATTTATAGATCTACTAATTAATTATCTTTTCTCTGCCATCCGGAATGATTGTTATATCAAGTCCACTGAATTGATGACCTATTTATTAATGCAAAATATAAAGAAATCCTGTATAAGCAGACCAAGAGAAAGAAAAAGAATGCATATATATAGAACTCCTATAAATTAATCTGTACCCTTTTGGCCCTAATTTTTGTTAAGCTTCGCTCCAGTTGATTCTCTATCTGATGTAGTTCCTCCATGGAACATGATTCCAAATCATTACCTAACAGCTTCCTACACCATACGTATAGCATTTATCAACAATCTCCGACGAAAATGAAAATCTGATTGCAGTACAACACTAATTAAAACAAGCTTAAAATACAAATTTCCAGTTGAGCACTGAGTTAAACCGTTTAGAAGCTTCAATACACTCGATCTTTTTTGCCAAGGTTTGAGTGTCATCCTTCTCATGCTGCATGCAGTCCAAAAATTGCCAGAAATTTAGTAACGTTTATCCTTCATGCAGGTCTTAAAAGGAATTGCTTATGATAAAAGAAGATATGAAATAATTAGCCCTTTCAGGATAGTTATTTCTCTTGCGGACTCAACTGCGTTTTTTACTTTAATGATTTGAATCGTCGAATTTTAAGGTTTTATACACCACTAGTTCTCCAAAAAGGGAAAAAAAACCAATTATATAGCAGCTGGAATAATTTATATTTTAATTGAATGAAAGGATGGATAGAACCATAGATAGAACCAGTGTGCAGTGGCAGATACCTCCATATCTTCTTCAAATGCTTTAGTGGTAAGATGGCCTGCATCCTTCACTCTCATTTGGTAACGGTCTAGTGTGTTGTTGATACTGAAAGTACAACATGAGATAAGAATACCACCAACTGTGCTAAGATTTATTTTCCATATTATCCATACAGATTCAAATTATAGGCAACTATAAACCCAGATAAAAGTTTAAAGAAGAGGGGTTGGGGAGGCGGGGGAGGGAGAGGGGAGGCGGGGTGGGGGGTGTGGACGATAGATTTATGTGTATTCGTGACAAGCCATGACGTGGTGATTGGAGCTTGAGATTAAAAGCTAATAAGATGACTAAGTACTACGTGTAAATAATTATACATTGAAGAAAGTTGAGGTTTCACCATAAAATGAATTAGTAATATGGAGTAGCTCAATTACTTATAAGCATAGGCAATGTCCCTTCTTTCCCTGATGTGGGATTAATACTCTCATCAAGCCACTTTATGTTTGGCAAATTTTCAAGCCTAACACATGGACAATACAAATTGGATGACGTAGGACAATTTACTATGATACCATGAAGAAAGTTAAGGTTCCACTATAAAATCAATTGGCAATATGAGAGTAGCTCAATTAGTTATAAGCACATGCAAAGTTTGTTCTTTCTCCAATGTGGAATTGATAATCTCAACATAGATTGAGATATATCGAGTATGGAAAGAGATGACCTATTATATTTATGTGATTGAGTCAAAGGCAAGTCAGGTCAGGAGTGCTAGTAGTGAAGTTATGCAGATGGTTTTTTAACAAGGTTAAACCACATTTACAATGATTTAAGAAATTAAATGTTAGATAAAGTTGAAGGCCATGCTAAATTAAAGGAAGAAAAAAAACTCAAAATCTCTCTGAAAGGAGATGTACTATAAACTGAACCAATTTATCGTTCTTATATCCAGATCCTTACAAGTGCCACCTTCTAAGAGGAGATTCACTTTATAGTTGGTGACTGAGTTCTAACAACCTGTTTGGAATGTGTTTACAAAAAGCTTATATAAGGCAACACTCCCTAAAACTCAACTCAAGTCTTAATCTCCTGAAACACAAAATGTGTCTCATTATGTCTCCTAACGTTAAAATCTATTAACAGGTCCGATAAAATTGTTTATGTGGCACAAATAGGTCCCATTGTAGCTGAGATGTGTCATTTGTGCTAGGGGAACAATTTTAACTATTTTACTAATGGATTTTGACGATCTATATGGGAAAAATTGAGACAGAGTTGATTTAAGAGAGTTAGGTAAAACCTTTTGAAAATGAGGGGGTTCTTAGATAGATATAATAAGATGTACTCGAAAATTAAAATTGAATGAAACTGTCAAATTTTCCCAATTAATTGTTTACCATTTATATTATTTTGGATTATTACTCTCAAGTAATCAAACTAGTTGTGTGTGGAGACCAAGCTTTAGCGTACTATTATTCCACATATGTATATATAATGGAAAAATTAGTATCCGGTCCCTAGTTACTAATGTTCATTAACTAAAACATTATTAGTTTTTAGATTTTGATCTAAGTCTCTAGCATTAATGTAATAATGAATTTACACGTCAATTACATAATTCTTTTAAATAAAATTTAACAATTAATTTAGAATTTTAATACTCACACCTTTATTAAACGTCTAACTAATTTTCAATTCAAAACATTTTCAAAATAAATAAATAAATTAGAATAAGTTGGTACCCATTAGCTTTTTTCAAAAATGTTTTCAATTTTTTAATCTTATATGTAACCATTCATGTAATTTTTTAAAATTTTTAATCTTAAAATGTACTCATTTTTAAATATACCAATTTGTTATATTTTTATATAAAATCTATTCAATTTTTTTCTAATCCATTTTTAAACTTATATGGTTAAATTCTTTTTGCTTTGATTTGAGAATGTATCCATGTCATGTTTAATCGAAGAAATTTACTGATGTTATTAGCCTAATATCTTTTCTTTTTTTTTTCTTTTTTCTTTTTTGTGATTTTGAAGAATGTACCCATGTTTTGGTACAATAATGTTTTGGTTAATTTTGATGAATGTACCCATATTTACACACACACACACGCACACACAATAGTATATTTATATTTTAATATTTTTAATCTCATTAATATAAAAAACTATAAATTTCATTTTTCAATTTAAAAAATATAGTAACATACATAGAAAGAAATCATCACATTAATTTCAGGGACTTCGATCAAAAATTGAAAACCAACAAGATTTCAATCAAAGAATATTCATAACTAGAGATTGCATTCAAAGTCTCCCATATATAATGTTTGAAAACCTAAACATACAATTTTTTTTTTTTTTTTTTGATGAAAATAACAAAAAATATCGTACTCTTGTAAGCTTCTTAGTACACATCGTTAACAACACTTATTGTCATGCATGCACAGGGCTTGTAGCTCAAGTATTTAAGAGTATTCACCCATGTACAGAAGGCCTTAAGTTCGACCCTCCCTAACCCTGCATCGGCCTTATCCATATTTCAATAATGGTAATAATAATGATCTTAATTCTCTTATCCTAATTAAGCATACAACTATGATAAAATGAAGATAGTAAATAGTGTTTTTTTTACAATTTTTAGTTTGAACACATTCTAGTCAATTTTAATTTTTGGTACATCTATCCCTATAGGCTAATATTAAAGTTTGAAAATTTGTTTGAACACATTTGTAATAGTTTGTCCATTATTTCTTAATCACAAACATGATTCTCTTAGCAACAGTACTGTAGGTATATCCATCTCCACTTCTTAAGATTAAGAAGATGCAAGCATTTACTAATCTTTTAATTTGATTGAGCATAAATGTTGGTCAGAAATCAATCACATCTTATACTTCAAACAAGATTATTCATTTAACTCAAGCATACAGTCCTTATATAGTGGAGGAGAGATTCTCTCGTATCGTTAATAATTTATTATATGTGTCAATCGTCATTAATATGTAGTGAATTTTTGAAAGCATTACAAGTACTTAGTAGACGACGTCATCACTAAAACTAAAACTTAAAACCTAGTTGCATAATTACAAAATCCTCCGGTAATAGATACTAGGAACAGCGACCCCTTCATTTTTAAGTACTAATCAATATATAAAATGAAGAGGCCAGGAACTAAAGCTATATATTACTCAGAGGTCCCTCTGATAGACCAAAATTCCAAGTTTATTTGTCAGTTATTTCACCTAAAGTTATATAAATCAAGTATTTTTGTTTTCTTTGTTAGGGTTAATTACATGTCACTATTTAGATTCAGTAAATATCCACAGAAAAAACAAAGATCCTATAAACAATAAGTAATTAACAAATAAAATATAATATTGTCAAATCTTATGACAAATTTAACTATAAAACTTCCATGTATTTAATAAAATCTTCATCTTATGATCAGTTATAAATCATGTGAATATATGTATTTACTAAATAATACATATATCAGAAACTACACATCTCAAAGATTTCCTTTTTCTTGTTCAAATATTTCTTGAAACAAATGTGGTGAGTGAAAGGTCTATAACAGGAGAGAGAAAAGGAAACCGAATTAAAACCCAGAATACTTTTAACCCAAACCGATGAACAAAATTACCACAAAAATATTTGAATCAGAAAAGAGGGGAAATTAAAGAAGCTTAATTTTATGAATTTGGTCTATAAACAGTAATTACACACACACACACACACACACACACATAAAGCCTGAGATATGTTTGGTCTAGACTTTTCCAATATATTTGGTATAGACTTTTCCCTATCTATATTGCTACACGTACTACACAAGAAGCAGCTTTCTGCACTGATTAAAATCAAAATCTGAAATTAAATTAACAATAAAACCATCTTAAAATGCCTAATTTGGAAACAAAATAAAACAAAAATATTATGGTTTTGTTCTAAAAGATAAACGTACCTAGAGCTGGAAAACTCGTAGAGCTTCCCTCTTGCGGAGAAGACAACAAGTGCAACTTCTGCATCACACAGAACTGAAAGCTCAAAGGCTTTCTTCATCAACCCATTTCTTCTCTTCGAAAAGGTCACTTGCCTGCTCGCTGCATCTTCTATGCGCTTCATCTGCGTCTTCCCCCTCACCATTTTCTCACCTTAATCGAATTCCGGGACAAACCGGAAGTCAATTTCCTGGAAAATCTCAAGCAACAACAAGAAAAAGGGTTTCTAAATATGGAAAGGGGGCAGACAAGAAACCCTAGAAACAAATTATGAGGAGGAAGAAGATGAATAAAGATTTATAGATATAAAGTACCCATACAAAAAGAAAATTAAGATTGATTGATTTGTTCTACTTTTTTCTTTTCCTTTTTAGGTCCAAAGCCTTTAACGAGAACCCTATGAATGTATGATAGAGGTATATTTCTGGAAATATAAAAAGCCTGGAATAAAATGAAAAGGGAAAGGAGGTTGTAAGTTTTGAACCCAATCTACTCTTCCTCCTTTCTTTTTTTGGTAATTAATGTACACCTCCCTAAAAAGTTAAAAAAAAGGGAATACTTGCCCAGCCGACACATGTGACCCACTTACTATTTCTTCACGCAATACTAAAATGATTAAAAGATGAAGATGTGTTATTCCCACATTTTTTTTTAATTTACATCCGTCGAATAGTTGAATTATAAAATATCAAAAGTTAAAAATTAAAAAATAAATTTGTGAGACTTAAAAATAAATAAATAAATAAAAATATGTAGATAGCACCTTCTTAAAAAAATAATAGGACTAAAATTAAGGGATAACTTGATATAGATCTAATTTTATGAGTCATTAGTTCACTTCATTGAAATAGGTCTAATAATTAAGATTCTACGTATGCTTATTTGTAGTTTGTACCATATTTACCCCTTAGACTTACGAATTGTTATAAATACACAAAATTTCTTAATTATGGGATTATTTGTCGTTTAACTACTCCCTTAATTGTAGAATTAGTTATAACCATATAATCACCTCAACCCCCAATCCGTTTCATCCCACCTTTTTTCCTTCTTCCAAACAATTCTTTCTATCAATCCTCCTCTTTTTTGTCTCTCTTTTCATGGGTGATATTTTTGTGTTCTTCCCTCCAAATTCGTTCCTTTAATGGAGATATATTATATCATATTTATATTTCTATGTTCCACCATGTAGGTTCCTAGCATTTTTCTTCCAATGCAATAGGTAGTTTATTTTTGTTTTGCAGGTAGATTATATTTGTTTTGTAGGTATAAAGCATTTTTCTTCCTATACAATAAGTAGGTAGTTACTAGATTATTTCAGTTTTGTTTTCTTCATAAATAGTAGGTAGTTACTAGATAGTATTTTAGTTTCGGTATTTAAATATTCAAAATTTAAAAACTGAATAAATGATACTAATTAAATAATTTAAATATTTTTATCTAAAAGAGCAAAATTGATATCAAAATATGTAATTGAATAACCAGACTCAGTTCAAAAAACTTTTTGGACCTAGATCTAAAAGCCCTTTAAAATTAAATACCTTTGTTGGGGTGCACAGAAACTCGATGCCATCGGGCCTTTTGGTGACACGTGAGTGGAGTGACTGACAACCCTCTGTCGCCGGTGACTGGACGGATGGGCAATGACGAGCTATAGAGAGAAAAAGCAGCAAGCAATCCTGTCGATTGCCAGGTTGTCAGTTATATCCGGACAATCGCCGTAACCTGAAGTTGCAGGTAAATTTTGAAGCACCGGATAGGCACCGTAAACAATGCCTCATTTAAAAAAGGCGTTGTCCGTACGAGGGCAGAGACACATATTAATTTTCCGTACGATTGGATACAAGTATCGGCTATAAGGTGCTGCCACGTGTCCAAAGTTGCTAGACATATCAAAGTCTGTCACGTGGCTTCTGCGTGAGAACGGTGTGGTTTTTCAGGTGCTTAGAGCTGGGGGGACCACACATGGGAGTTGCAGTGTCATGGGGAACTCATCACCTGAATTTAATTACAACTCGTTTGGCGTTTTCGTTGGTAACTATTTTCCCGTAAAGATTTATGAAATTATAAACAAAATTAGACATGGCAATTTTTTATAGGTCCGTTAATACGGCACACAAACGAGATGAAAATAATGATTTTTGAATCAACATGATATCTAACTGGCTCATTATCGGGTCACAAAATAAAAGCCCGTTCATCATGCATCCTTAATAAGTTTACACGAATGTGATTGCAGGTAACCCGTTTCTACACATTAAGAAAAAAAATTATTTTGATGATTTTAATTTTTAAACTACTAAAAATATTTACCATAAAATACAACAGCCATAGTGTATATGTATATATTGTATATTAAATTTGTATGTTTGTATTATTATTCTATATAAATTTTAAAAAAAATTAAATTTTATTTATTTATTTATTTTTATAGTATACTATAGACAAATAGTGAGATTTAAAACATTATACAATATATTAAAAATAAAAATATCAAGTAATTTAAAAATACCAAACACATTGAAAAAAAAAGTAATTTTAAGGGTTTTATTGTGAAAAACGTGAAAGGTTCCTCAACCTTGAAATGCAACTCCCTTCATTTTGTGTATTCTTGAATATTTGGTATTATGTAGTAATTTACTAATGTTTTTTTTTTTCATCAGACTCTTATTTTGGGGTATGTTATAATTGAAAGAAAAATATTTTATTTTATTTTATTATGTTTTGAAGTAATATTATGTGACTATGTGGTATGCATATGCTAATTTTGTATTACGTTTTCCATTTTTATTTTGGATTAAATTATGTTTTTTTATTTTCATTATTTATTGACTTAAAATATAGCTTATTTAACGGGCAACAAATCAGGTCATATAACTTGATAATATTAGTGGGTCAATTTTAAGTCAGGTCATATTACCATTTACTTTAATGGGGTGTTACAAGACACAATTCGTTAAGCTATCAAGTATGTTATGAAAACTATATGAACACAGAAAAAACGACAGAAATGCCAGGTCTAAACAAAGTGAACTAAAATGACTATAATGTCATGCGGGATTTAACTAAAATGACTATAATGTCACGCGACTGGTTTGGCATTTTGGTGCTTAGAAAAAAAAGCTGCTTATTTTTTAAGTTTTTATGTTGAAGGTGTTTGGTAAATTAAAAAAAAAAGGATTATTTTGGAAGCTGTGGTGATTGACAACTGAAATCATTAGAACAGCCGAAGCAACTAAATGCTGCTTTGGAAAACTGACTTTTTTTCAAAGCACGCGGAGCTATAGTGCATCTTTAATGAAACTTTCTAAAGTCCAATAATACCCTCGTCATTTTTACAAAATAACAGGCCTTGTCCTTAATGCTCAAATTGGAATCTCTCACACTCGTTCACCCCCTCGCATCAGGGTAGGACCGCAGCCGTCCCGCCCACTCCCGCTCAACACCGACCACCACCACTGCACCAACATTCGTACCCTATTCTCTTTCCAGATCCTCCAAATACACAAATAAGAAAAAGATTTTTGAAAATTTGCCGATTTGATCGAATCCCAGAATCCGAGTGAGAATCAACCCAAAATCTAAGCAAAAACCAGTCTAGAATCCGAGCGAGAAAAAGATTCCTGCTTGCAAAAAAACAGTCGGAATAGATGAGAGAGAGATGATCAGATCGGATCTAGATTGAGGTGATGATGGCATATTCTATTAGAAAAAAAAAAAAAAAAAACAGAAAATAGAAGTACAAACTCACAAACAAAACTCAATTCACCTCCTATCCCCAAGTCCAAATCCTCTTTTGGGACTCCCTCTGCTACCATCATACCCTTAATCTTCCCTTCTAGATCGCTTGAACAGAGGTGGCGGAGACCTCCGCGGCAGGGAGTGCCTGCGATCCCTAAACGGGGGTGGATGACTGAGGCTGCTCCGGCTGTTGCAGTCACTCTCTCTATTTATATCCCTCTCTCGAATAAGTAGAAGACGAATTGAGCGATTTCAGTCGTAGTACTTAGGGCGGCAATTGGGTGGCGGTTTATTGAGGGAACACTCTGGGCACAAGAATGAGGTAGTGTACAAAGTACTTGAAAAAACTGCAAGGGTGACAAAGATGAAGAGGTTGGTGATTGATATGACCTTAGGTTATGCTAAATGTAGCTGGAAAGAGATGGAGTTTCGGGGACTTCCTTGTCGACACATATTGGCATATTTAAGAATGAAACAAATAAAGCTGCTGCCAGAATGTTGCACATTAAAGGTGGCTGTAAATTGCCAAATGTAGCATTGTCTTCAAACGGAAGGGATATAAGTAAGCAAATATGCCGACAATTCTATCGTGTCCAAAAAAAGCTCAGTTTTCTAAAAAAATAAAAATAAAAAAAATAAAAAAATAAAAAAAAGCTTCAGACTTAATTGATAATATGGTGATGTCTAAGGAAGGTACCGTACTTCTATCCTGGCCTTTGAAAGCATTAGATACGAAGCTGAACTGTTTGGGTGGTGGTAATTGCAGTTAGAAAAGAAAACAAATTGCAGAGGGGGCCAAGAGTTCTCAAACCGAGATGCTTGAAGATCCTATTCAAGTTAAAAGAAAATGGGCATCAAAGACAAGTACAAAAGAAAAGAGAAGTCAAAATTGGAGACGCAGGGTTGGGAAGAAGAACTATTCATGGCCAAACAGAAGGTAGGCAATGTAAATACAGTTTACTTGACAATATATTTGTGGCTGTAATATTTGAAATGACTTTGGATTGATTAGCAATTGTCCAGCTCTTGCCGAAGCGAGCTCGAACAACATACACATGCAACACTGAGCCCTGCTTATTGTGATGTTATCGGGTGAAATGAGGCCGCTGACCCTAAGCCTAATTCAATACCAACCCAAATCAGTAAGATTGAACTTACGGGCGGTAATTCGGGGGTGCTAGATGATTTTTATGAATATATGATGAATGACCATTAAAGAGGGTGTGAATAATTAAATTGTGGCTATTCATTTTGTATGCAAGATGTGTTAATTTTGCAGGGGGATGAATTGTTCGAAGTATGCCCACAAAGCCGCTCATTTGATGTAATAGCTTTTGGAATACTTATTGTGTTAAACTATTACATGTTTAATGAAGGGCAAAGCTTATTGTTAATCACTATTTATTGTATTATGTGTTTAAGCAATAAGGGAATCCAAGGAATGTATTTAATCTAAGAGAGAAGTGATATAAGTAAGTTAAATTAACGAGACCTTTCTCTTACGTTCGTTCCTAGAACGTTCCTAGCCATAGGATTGCCAATTGGGCATTGACAATCCATTAAGTGAAGGAAATATTTGTGAAACCTAGTTCATTTGAGCAACATCTATGCATGCAATAAACAATTAAAAGGCGGAATCATGCTTGTATGCACTCAAAACACAAAACTTTATCCATGAAATTCAAGGCCTAGTGAGTGTGGTGAATCAAGACTTAACTCAAGAACAAAGTGAGTTGAGAACTATTATACCTTTGTTGATTCCTCTTTGCATAAGCAAAGGCTAATCACTCAAAAGATAGGGCCTTCATTTTTTACTTCTTAGCTCCATGGATTTTTTGGATGAGGATGGTAGAATGGAATCTCCAAGTTCCCAAAATAGAGAACCTCTAAGTCTCAACGCCGAGGAGAGCATTGATGAAGAGATGGGTGACCTAGATGAAGTAAGATTGCTAGCTAATTTCCTCTAGGGTAGCTGGCCTCTTTAAGAGAAAAGGATAGCATGTGTTATTTATACAGTCCCTTCAATTAAGTGACTAAAAGAGCCAAAACCCCTTTCTTTCTCTATATGGGCGGCCTCATTAGTTGTCATACAACTTATGTTAATGGGCTTGACATTCAAATCCCATTAGGTCTAGCAGCCCAAAACTAACCCGAGGTATATAACGAACTTATTCGTTTGATTAATTAACATATTAATTAATCCTAGCCATAAATAATTAAACCATTTAATTATCCTTACTCATCTCCATTGTTTCTTCAATCTCTACCTTACACAGTGTACGATCCATTAGGTTTTTAGCGAGGCAATGGGTGATTAGAACTTTTTAAATCGATCATGAATTGAAACATACTTTCAATTCTCCCTTGAGTGATTATACACATTTAGGGCTTCGACAGACCATGAGTCACACCTAGCAGCATATCATGGCTACCCAAGCTAATCAGAAGAGGTGGTGAACCTATTCAGTTTAGGATTACAATGCAATACGGTCTTTCTCTAATACAATACTCTTGGCCACATTGTTTGGTTTGATAGTTTATTCATGTCTACTATCCAATGTGATTCATTTACTTATATGATTACCTTGAATGTGATTTGGAACAACTTCCTAAATCTTATTCATACTTTGGTCAGAGATTCTTAATCATATCATAGAGTATTCTCCCTCAAACGGTTTGAAGGTTAAAGATCCCTTATTGCACATTCACTTGCCTCCATGGCTAAGTGGCTTAACCCTAACTGTGTCGTGGACACCTTCTGACGGAGTGACTTTGACATAGTCAAAGATCAAGGACCTAACCACAAGACAACTATGATGCCTTAGGTCAAAAGACTACTTTGCATTATCCTAACCATGAGTTCTCATGTGACATGAGTTTGAGAACCCTTGTTGATCGTATTCAATGGACTCATTCTTTATTGAGCATCGACATACTTGTCTTGATGTCAGTCACACCAATCACTCGAGACCGGTCACTCTCACTAAGAGATGACATAGCATGTGCTGATCTTAACGGACTGTCAATGACCAATTGGCAATCCTATGATTAAGAACGTTTAGGATATGTATACGAAAAAAGAATGGTCTCATGAATCTAACTTCTTGATATCACATTCTCCCAATTACATATTCCTTGGAATTATCGTTTAAGCATATAACATTTATATGAGACGGCTTCAAACAATAATGTTTGCCTTTTATATTAAACTAGATTAGTTTAACATGTGAAATGTCTGTAAAGTATCATCATATGATTGGCTTTAGGGCACATTTCCAACATTAAGGTTAGTATATGTTATGTTAATTCAAGCGTGAGTATAACTAGTCTCGAGTAATTTAGTGTTGGACACTAAGACAAACACATAGGTGCTTAAAAAGGTAATTGAGTACACTGAACAATGATCAAAAGAGAGGTCGAACATACATGTCATGTAAGAACTCATAAATTGCAATGTGCAAAGTAGTCCTTTGACCTGAGGTATCATAGATGTCTAATGGTTAGGTCCTTGATCTTTGATCATGTCAAAGGCATTCCATCAAGAGTGTCCACGATATTGTTGGGGTCAAGCTATCTAGTTATGTAGGCATATGAATGCACAACAAAGGATCTCTAACCTTCCATGGTGAAGGGAGAATACTTTGAGATATGATTCGGGAGTCTATAGCCAAATCATACAAACATGACTTAGGAAGTTTGTTCCAAATCATATTCAATTGAATCATATAGAGAATTATCACATTGGATAGTAAGCAGTAAACAAACTATTGCTTAAACAATGTGATTAAGAGGATTGTATTAGAGAAGGACCGTATTGCATTGTAATTGTAACTGGATAAGTTCTCTAACCACTTCTACTTAGCTTAGGTAGCCATGACATACTGCTAGGTGTCACTCATGGTTTGTGAAAGCCCTGAAGATTAGCAAACATTAATCTTCATCAAGGGGAGAATTGAAATGTAGTTTCAATTCTCAATCGCTTGTTAAGAGTAACAATTGCCCACTGCCTCGCTAATTGGAAATGTAGTTTCAATTCACAATCGATTGTAAAGAGTAACAATTGCCCACTGCCTCGCTAATTGGAACTTAATGGATCGTACGCCGAGTAAGAATGAAAGTGAAGAGATATAAATGAGATGGATAAGCAATTAAATGGTTTAATTGAGAATGGTCAAGATTAATTAATTAGTTAATTAATTATACGAAAGATTCGTGTTGGGCTTTCAAGTTAGTTTCACGTCTTAGGGCCTAAAAGGGTTTTGGTCCATAAGGCCCATTATGTTTAAGTTGTATTACAACTAAAACAAAATGGGCAATTAGCCCAATAACTAAAGGATGGCTAGCCATAGGGTGAGTGGTAGTGAACTTGGCATAATTGCAAGTTTGCCACTCAAATGTGAGATGCTATAAAAGGAACTTTATAGCTTTACCACATTAGGTTTTTTCTTTTGAAGAAAAGAGCAAAACTCTTTCTCACTTTGTCTTCCAAAGAGGCCGGCCACACTTAGAGAAACATAGCTAGCAATCTTCCTTCCTCCAAGTCATCCATTTCATCTTCACACCTTATCCTTGGTGTGGAGACTTAGAGACACCAGACTTTTGGTGTTCTTGGAGTTCCTCTCCTCAAATCCTTAAGAAGCAAAGGAGAAGCAAAGAAGCAACCATCCAAGGTGCAAAGGAGGTGACTTGAAGGCCCTCCACTTGGGTGAATCCCTTTTGAATGTATGCCTACTTTAAATTGATATTAGTTGGTTATGTGTTCAAATGTTCTCACATGTTCTTAGCTAGGACAAATTTTTCCTTCAAGTGGTATCAGAGCCTAGGTCTAGTGTATGGTGAATCTTTTTGGGTTTTGTGTTTTTCATGGTTTGTGATTTAAATGTTGTAAATGTTACAAGATTTGTTCTTGCTTTTTGAATATAAATTTTGCTTGAAAATTTAGCATCTCGAATGTTGTAGATGTAGTTCGTTTAAGCATGAATATTGGAACTAAAATTTGATACCATGTAAGTGGGGAAATTCGCCGAAATCCAAAGAGTGGATTTTTGTTTCTCTTGTTAGAAGTGTTTTAAAGTGGCATTAGGAACCCCTAAAACAACTCCAATGGTGGGCCAAATGCCAAATTTTACCCTAAATTCCCCCCCCCAACACTCTCTAACCCAAGCTAAAACATTGGGCTAAAAGCCAAATGCTAAAGCTAGGCCAAATACCCCCCTAAATTCCCCCCTGTGCGAGTGGACTCGCTAGCAACTAGGCCAATCTTGGCCTGTCCACGCTCTAGCGCGCCCCCACGCGCTCACCTGCAAAGGTTTCCCGATAGGGTGGGCCCCCTCTGTCAGGTTGTGTGTCGGCCACCCACATGGGCTCTCAATGGCTATAATTACATTAAAGGGCTGTGATTAAAGGACCGTTGGTTGATCCAACGGTCCAGATTCAAATTTCATTTTTTTATAATATGTTATTTTAAAACACATTGAATCCAACGGCTGAGATCAAATATAATCAAATCTAACGGTAAAAAAAGAGATCTAGCGGCTCAAATTTAAATCCAACGGCTAAAATAATTAAAAAAAAATTATTTAACTCAAAATTCACCCAAAAACTCTATAAATACCTATGTATTTGTTCAAAAATCCACACAAAACTCAATTTTCTCCTACAATTCTTCCAATTTATCTTTCCATTTCTTTCAATTTCCAAATTGTTCAACATGGCAAGAGAGCATATTGGAGGTCGTAATTGGACCTGTGAGGAAGATGTTGCTTTATGCTTGGCATGGGTTTCTGTTAGCGAAGATGGTGTAGTTGGCACAAATCAAAATAAAAAAGTTTTGTGGGATAAAATCATTGCAAAGTTTCAAGAAAACTGCAATGGCGGCAGGTGGGACGGTGGTGGTGTTTATGATCGGTGGAAGACTATCAACAAAGCATGCACTTTATAGAAGGGAAGCTTGGAGAGAGCTGTGGTTGGTATGCCTAGTGGAAGGAGCACCATAGAAATTGTGAGTTTTGTTCTTGATATTTTATTTCTCATGTACATAATATTAGTTTGCAACTAATTATTTTTATGTATTTTTTGCGTAGGGTGACAAAGCAATGAAAATTTACAAGACAAGAGTAACACCAAAAAATCATTTAAGTTGCAACATGCTTGGGACATCCTCAAGGATTGTCCGAGGTGAGGAACCGATGTGGACCAACAATGGAGAAGATTATTTCAACGTGAAGCCGCACAGACAAATGCTGGAGATAAAGGTGCCGATGAAGGTGTGGATGAAATGACCCCATCTCCTTCCACCAAAAAATCAAGTTGTTAAGTTGCAACATGCTCGGGGCATCCTCAAGGATTGTCCGAGGTGGGGAACCGATGCGGACCAACAATGGGGAGATTATTTCAACGTGAAGCGCATAGACAAATGCCAGAGATGAAGGTGTTGATGAAGGTGTCGATGAAATGACCTCATCTCTTTCTTTTACAAGGCCTCCGGGAAAAGATAAGCAAAAGGAAGCAAAGAGAAAAGGGAAGTCCCAAGATCCGATGAGTGGACACTTTGGTGCTCGCCAAGAATAAACTACCCGAATGCGTTTGCAAATGAAGGAAATCTCAGATAGAGAGCAAGAGAGGTTTGAAGTTAATGTGATGATGGAAGACCTCAACAAATACACCCCAGAGAGGAAGAAGTTTTTACGTGGTAAGCAAAAGGAAATTTTGCGAAAGTCTGCCTCAAGGAGTACGTTTCAAGATGATGAATCCTCTAAACCCTATATCCCAATTCAATCACGAAGTCCATCACCAAGTGCAGATGGTGGATATGATTATTAAGTTTATGTAGTGTATGAATTATGTGCTTTATTAATTAAGTTTATTAATTGTCGTTTGTATTAAGTTTATGTAGTTTATTAATTATGTGGTTTATGAATTATTGGTTGAATTAAGTTGAAGGCTTGCTTTGTGGAAAATTTAGTGATTTTTCAATATTTATCGGAATTTAAATATTTTTAGATTAAAATGTTCATAAAATTAATTTCCGATAGTCTACATATTTTTTTTAAATTTAATTTAAGAAAAAAAAATAGCCTAAGTTCATTCTTTAATATTCCCGGGCTAAAACTTTAGGCTAAAAGGGTTGGAGTAGAAAAGCTATTTCTGGGCGAAAAAATTTGGCTTTTAGCCCAACCATTGGAGTTGGTCTAAGTACCTTAGGATGTTAACCCTCTTTTGAGTAATGTAAACTTTGAATTTTAATTGAGTGAAAACATTCATGAAGCTCTTATGAGTTTTCATGTGTGTTCTTCAATGTTCTTACTTTGTTCTTGATGTTCATACCAAGAACAAAAAGTTTGGTGCTTTGATTCAATGTGTTTGATAAAGTTTTGGTTTATTATTGATTGGTGATGGATGATTGGTGTTTTTATTTTATTTCTATTGTTTGATAAATTCTACACCTTACCGACACCTCACAACCCATACCAATCAAATTATTCAACCATGCCAATCAACTATTCAACCCATACCTTTCACTTTTTCAACACACTATAAAAATTTTGAATTTTCACCAAAACCAACCCTCCCTTTACAGTATCTAAAACCGGCCAGCCCTTAATGGGGGTAGTTTTGGGGCTTTAATGCAATTACATAAAGTTTTGATACTTTTGTGTATTTGCACTTTGGTCCAAAAGTTTACGTTTTTACGTAAAGGCCCAAAATCACTTAAGGACAAATTGTTTTGCTCCTTTAATAAGTTTTTGTAATTGTTGAAATTTTTGGGTTCTAGTTATAATTACATGAAGTTGCGGACTTTTGTATTTTTACAAAGTGACCTCAAAAGTTTATGTTTTTGCATTGTGGCCCAATAGTTGAGGTCATTGCATTTTTGGCCTAAATTATGATGATAACAAAATGGTTTTGTCTCTTTAATGAGAATTGGATTTTCATTTCATTTCGTTCCATTTAAATCAATTCTATGAATTTGAAAACCAATTGTTTAAGTTACTTACTTAAGTTAATGTTGATTGATTAAGAAAAGGGTGATTATGAACTAAAGGCCTTAATAATTGAGCTATGTGATTGGCCGTTTTACATTATGAATGTTTGGGTCAAGTAGTTTAGATTTGAATGTAATTTGATTAGTTCAAATGTGTTGTAAATGGGCATAAGTCCATCAAATGTGTTGTAAAAGGGCATAAGCCCTTATCTTTATTTCAAGTATTCCCTTTTGTTTATTTGCATGCAAATTGGAATAGTTGGGACCAATGCCCAATAGGAAATGACAGTTTAATTAGATTAAATGCGTAACTAAAATCAACAACTACCTACCTTAGACCCAAGGTCCAACATAAGGCTCGTGCTGGATCAAATCAAATGGTTCATAATCATCCGATGACCTAAAATGACTATATAGTCCATATGAGGATGCTAAACATTCGTTAGTAGTTCCATATAGTCTCACGCATTTCATCGAAATAGTGGGAGTATTATATACTACTAATTCATATAAACTTGGACCAATGGTTGTGATAGGGCCAAGTCTCTTTTAATAAGATTAAAATGAAATTGATGTAGCCCAACACTATTCCCTCAACAAAAAGAATATTAAGTTGATAAGCGAGAGATGCCTTGAACATCTCTTCGTAGGCCTTCCACCATGGTGGGCTCCAATCATTTGTGACTCATACACTAGCTTCATCCTATCATGGGGAAGTTCAAAGTATGTGCTTACATTCAAGAGGAGTCCATATGTACATACATGATGTGGTGAGGTAGGCAACGAGGATGGGCAACATCATATCATTGTGAGGCTATTCTTGAACCCTTACACGAACTAGCATGATGGGAATAACTTAAGTAAGTGCAATGGTGCCAACATCATATCATTGTGAGGCATCATTCTCCAGAGGCCAAACTAGATGGGTAATTACAAGAGTTGTAAATGACTAAATCATTATTCTCTCATCGTTATTGTTGCTAACCAACATCATATCATTGTGAGGTGGGCTTAGTAATGGTGAGCCTCCCATACCCCGCTAAGAGTTCAACATAAGTCTCGGATTCCATTTAGGGATGTGGAATTTGCCAAAAATAGTGGGTGGTACTATTTGATTTAAGACCCAATCAAGTAGTTTTTTAAAATCAATAATCTAATACAATCTCTATTATGTTATGTAGTTAATGACATGCCTAAAATTACACCTAGCATTATACATGACAAAAAAAGCCTTAAGGGCCAACATTTCTTTGGTATCATCACATTGAGAATGTCTCAAAGATGAATGACATATTGTATGTGCTCAAGCAATCCCCTCCTCATGTACCTCCTATGAAACTAGCTTCAAAGGAGGACTGTCAAAACTATGCTAGACACTATGAGGATGACATACAAGCCAAGTGCTTCATCCTCACTCCACTTAGTGAGGAGCTTAAGAAGCTACATAAGCACATGGACACTTCTTGTGCCATGGTTGATAGTTTGCATAAGATGCATGACATTGAGACTAGTAATCTACGATTCTCAAATGTTTGTAGTCTATTGAATGCCAAAATGGCAAAGGGGAAATTGGTCCAAAAACATGGACAAAAGATGGAAATGATCTTTCAAGATCTTAAGAGTTTAGGAGATTCCATCGATTGTACTCTTTCAGAAATGATTGACCTGTGTTGTGAATTTGAACAAGGTTTCAAAAAGGACAGTGGAAGTGAGAATGCAATCACAAGGAAAAGGTTGCATAAGAAGAAGGCAAGAAAATCCAAAGGAACATGCTTTCATTGTGGAAAGGATGAACGTTGGAGAAATAAATATAGGGTGCGCGTTGCGAGCCTTATGACACGAATTTTTGATGGGACTATTTTTGTCATAAAGAGTGCTTCTACACTGAACTCCAATTCCTAGATATTTGATTCAAGCGCTAGTAAACATATCTGCAATTTGTTGCAGGGACTAACAGGGAGCAGGACACTGCGTAATGGGGAGATGATTGTGAACGTTGGGAGCGGCACTAAGATCTTTGCAAAAGTATTAGGCACCTACATGCTTAAACTACCCTCTGGGGAAGTCTTGGAACTTAAAAATTGATTATATTTTCCTTCATGTATAAAGAATTTGATTTCTATCTCTATGCTTTTACGAGATGGGCACCCAGTATTGTTTGACAAAATGAATTGCACTTTATACTTGAACGGTCGTATTATCTCTCATGGTAATATGATAGAGGGATTTTTTTTAACCTAGAGAGAAGTAGTGGGATGCACTGTATTGAAAGTGGGAATACCTCGAAACCCAAAAGGGCTAGAGAAGAATTTAACCAAGAAAAGATGTGGCATCTTAAACTTGCACATGTGTCTTAAACTTGCACATGTGAACCTTGATAAGATTTGCAAGATGTCGAAAGACGGATATTTCCGCCAATTAGGTAATGACCAAATGGGTACTTGTGAATGTTGCTTGAAAAGGAAGATGACCAAATATCCATTCACTAGGAAGGGAGAGTGTGCCACTAAAATTCTAGGGTTAATCCACACTGACATATGTGGACCTACGTCTATTACGTCGAGAGGAGGCTTCTCCTACAATAACACATTCATCGACGATCACTCTCGGTTTGGCTATGTGTATCTTATGAAGTACAAGTCATAATCCTTTGAAAAGTTCAAAGAATTCAAGAATGAAGTTGAGAAGCAAACTGGGAAGTAGATAAAGATCCTAAGATCAGATCGAGGGGGAGAGTATCTAAGTAATGAGTTCCTAGATTATGTCAAAGAGTGTGGAATAATATCACAATGGACTCCATCTGGAACTCCACAACTTAATGGAGTTTCTAAAAGGAGAAATCAAACCTTGATGAACATGGTTCGTTCTATGATGAGTTCCGTCGATCTACTTGTAACATTCTGGGGATACGCTCTATATACAGCAGTTACTTGTTTAATAAAGTACCTTTTAAATCAGTTTCATTGATGCACTATGAGATATGGCATGGGAGAAAGCCAAGTCTTAATCATATTAAGATTTGGGGTTGTGAAGCATATGTCAAGAAGCTTGAAGCTACTAAGCTTGAAGTGAGATTAGTTAGGTGCTATTTTGTGGGATATCCTAGAGAAACTATGGGAAATGAGTTCTACCATCCTGACGATCGGAAAGTCTTTGTTGCCAGAACTGCTAAGTTTTTAGAGGATAAATTTGTTCTCAAATGAACTAGAAGTAAAACGATGGAAATTAATGAGATTAATGATGAACCACAAACAAGCACTTGACAAGTTGACAACCCTGTACTTGAATTCCTAGCTCTATGTAGATTTGAACAGGTCAGCAAGTCATCTAAGAGGTATGGCTTAGATAATGACTTTGGGGAAATGCACCTTCTGGGTGATAATGACACAAAAGAGGACCCTAGAGACTACACTGAAGCAATATCTGACATTGATTCAAAGAGATGGCAAGAGACCATGAAATTTGAGATGGATTCTATATATCAAAATTAGGTATGGACTCTTGTAAACCCTCTAGAAAGTATAGTACCTGTTGGAAACAAATGGGTTTTCAAGAGGAAGATAGGCGTTGATGGAAACGTGGAGACTTATAAAGCTAAACTAGTAGACAAGGGTTACAGGCAATGATGCGAGAATTTATACGCACACAAATAAACCCTCTTTTCGTCAAATTGTAGTATAAGTATAAGTAGGGATCGTTCTGGACCGGGGATTAGGAGGGATTGCAAATCTCTTGGAAACTGACTCAAAAACGTAAAATAAAGTTTAAAACACTAAACTAGACTCAAAGAATGCAAAATTAAAGTTTAAAACACTAAGACAAACCAAAAACTCAAAATGCTTTAAAAACACAAACTAAATTGAATTCTAACTAAATTGACATTAAAGCAAAAGGGGGATTTAAGTTTTTACGAAAATTGAAATAACGAAACAAGTTAATAAACTAGACAGAATGTAAATATGAAATTTATGGATGAATGCTAGCTAAAACAGAAACTTGGAATTAAAACAAATTCTAAAAACGAAATTAATGAAATAGAATGATGAAAAACTAGTTAGAGGGTTCCTTATCCACATATGAACATAAGCATATAAATTGACTCCCAGTTATGACTTCAACAAACGATGAATGACAATGCTCCAAGTTAATTAGGTTCGCTTACACTAACTTTCAGATTTCCCTAGATTCATTGGATTGAATGGGATACGCATTACAACCAAATTATTCCTAATCAAAGTCCCTAACCATGGAATACGCATGATAGAGACATTCAACAAAGATCATTAAGTTCAACGGAAATCATAAACATTGACTAGGCATTCATAACTATGGAATACGCATGTTAATCCAGCCTAGGGTTTACTAAACACAATCGTGACTAGCGATCTTTACTACTCATGAATATAAGTTCATAACGATTAGGTGAAATTCCCTTATATCCTAGCATCAAGTTTTAGGCATGCAAATTAAGTGTCGACCCTCAACCCACATACATAAACAAGTTCTTAATCAAAACAGGAAAGTAACCCACATCTAAAGTTCATGAATTCATAACTGGAGTAAATCAAATCATAACCAACATATGTCCATGGCTTCAAATTCGCCTCTAACTAAAAAGAAATTAGTTTCACATGTTTAACATAATTGAATAACAAGTTAAATTAAACATGAAAACAGAAACAAGAAAAGAAAGAACAAATGGATGGAAAGTTAGCTACGGGGTTCATCTCCACATATGTTATACTTGCATAATAAAACGATTTCCAATTGCATTTCAACAAATCATTAATTCTCAACGCCCCGGGTCAATTAGGTCCGCTTAAATTAACCGTCAAGTTTTCCTTAAGTTAATGAATTGGATGGGTTAGCGCAACGCAATTCATAACATTCTCCAAAAGTCCTTTACGTGAAAAGCACAATAAAGATACAATCAAAGATCATTAAGCATCATGAAAACTATAAGTGTTGACGAGGCATTCGTTACTATGGAATACGCATGAAACTTATGCCAAGAATTCATTTAACGCGATTGTTTATAAGCAACCTCCACTACTTGTGAATATAAGTTCGTAACTATTAGGTGAAACTCACTTATATTCTAGCGTCATATTCATGCATGAAAATTAAGTGTACACTCTCAATAAACATACATAAATAAGTTATCAATCAAACGGTTAAACAAATTGAACCACAACTTATGAAACGCAATTAGAAGTAATCAAATCAAAATGCAAGCATAAACATATATTTCGAATCACCCCCTAGCTAAAGGGGGTTTAGTTTATTATAACTTTGAAATCAAAGAAATACCTAAACATTCCAACAACTCAAACTTGAATTGTATGAACGTTTAGGCACTCTTCTCTTCCATTCCTCATACGTACAAACAAAGAGAATTGAATTTAAACATTGAAATCAAAGAAACACCTAAACATTCCAACAACTCAAACTTGAATTGTATGAACGTTTAGGCACTCTTTTCTTCCTCGTTGTTGTAGCACAAGGTCTAAGGATAGTTTGATGGTGTGAATGGTTTGGGGAGTGGTGTTTGGATTAATAGGGAAATGGAAAAATGGTGTTTGGATTACAAGGGAACTCACGGCAAAGAGAGAAAGGGATGTGTTTGTGGTGTGTTGTGTATGAAATGAGATGTGAATTGAATGGATGAATGCAAGGGTATTTATAGGAGTAGTGGAGGGAACATATGGCTATGTCATTTGTAGGTGAAGTAGGTGGATGTTGTAGGTGAGTAGGTGGATGTTGTAGGTGAAGTAGGTGGATGTTGTAGGTGAAGTAGGTGGATGTTGTAGGTGAGTAGGTGGACGTTGTAGGTGAAGTAGGTGGATGTTGTAGGTGAAGTAGGTGGATGTTGTAGGTGATTATGAGTGATAAGTGATAAGTGTATGATATGTTAAGTGATAAGTGAATGATTATGATAAGTGATAAATGAATGTATGATATGATAAGTGGTGAATGATATGTGGTGAATGATAAGTGGTAGTGTTTAAGTATTTAAAATAGGGAACAAAGCCCTTCCTTGCATGGCAAGGAAGGGAGACACAAGGAAACACACGACAATGTCCTAAGGTTGCTAGGAATGTTGTTTTTGTGTTCTAAAATGCGTAGGAGTTTTCAATGATGCTCAAACATGAGGTCTTTTTAGGATTTAACTTTCCTACTTCAAGTCTTCAATTTCGTCCAAACTTTGGCTCCATGGATAAGCTATCCAATCCATACCCAAAAATGCTCCAAATAGCCTCAAAATGCACTTTCTTGCTCCCTAAGCCCTTAGAACCTGAAAACACACAAAAGAAGCATAAAGAACTAAAATAACTAAAGAAACATCACGTAAATGTACGAGAACAAGCCATTTAAGTCGCATGAATATGCTCCTATCAAATACCCCCACACTTATCTTTTGCTAGTCCTCGAGCAAAACAAAACAACAAAAGAACACGAAACTAGACAAAACGAACAAAACACAACCTACACCTTCCAACAATCGTCTAATGGATTTCCAATGCACATGACAAGTTAAAAATCATTAGTCCCATAGATTTTTGTCATCTTCACACTTAAGTACATTCTTACTCATAGTCACCACATATTATTTCACAAATAAGCATTTAAAACCATGTTTTGAATGTAGTAACATGCCTTAGAGAATTTGCTCAAATCCTTACAAGATATGCACTCGTTTTTCACACAGATTTTCTGACTACACACCCTAAACTAGTTATATGTGAGAAGATTGATGTAAACATAAAAACGAACACTCACATATATGTATTTCAAAGGAAGCAATTTCTGGAGTTAATAAGCATGTTTAAATATGATCTCATGAATGGAATGCTACTACTTAGATGCGAGAACCAGTGACACCATATGCTCATACCAAGTTCAAACTCCACAATTGAAATACATAACACTTAAGATTGAAGTCACGGGTTATAATGGGGCTTGGGGTGTTTGGATAACAAAGAAGGAGTACGGAAAACAAAGGTTCTTTAAGCAATAGTGAGCAAAGTAATGAATTAGACATTTAGAATTCCCTTTAGAACGCAAAAATCAACTTTGAACACCCAAGGGGGAATCACACAAAACTTAGGGCCATATTCAACTTTTTTGGATCCTTTCTTCAACCATCAACGCTTGTGAGTTCATCCTTACTTATTTTCACTTTTTTTTTTTTTTTTTTTTTTTTTTTTTGAATCTCAAAACATATATATAAACTTAAGAACAAACTTTCACTCCCCCACACTCATTTTCTTGCATAATGTAACTCAAAAGGAATTCATTTTCCGTCATGCTTACTATGCTTCAAGAACAAGGGTACAGATGGTCCTAATCTAGGCTAGGTAAGGGGTGATGTGGTTAGCAAAGAAAATAGGTTAAACGAGGCTCAACGGGGTTAAGACTTACAATATATACGAAATATAGGAAGTAAGGCTATTTGGCTATGATGGCAACTACACAACTTCATCTTGATATATGTTATGCAATTCAATGTCATGCTTTGAATGAAACGGATATAAGTTCTAGCATTTAGTTCTATCATGATACAATTGCATTCTAAGTAGCAACCGAGCAAGGAATAATGAGATCATGCAACAACTTAAGAAAACAAAGAATCACAGAAAATAACTCTCCAAAGAAAGTAATGGCTCGAGTCTCACAGGGTTGTAGCGTTTGTTTGAGTTTCTTCCTTCAAGCATGTTACAAAAACGAATTTTTCTTTTATGATTGCATGTGAAGTCATACATTATAACCATAACCAAGCATATACCAAGAGTAAATCAAACATTCATCCCTGTTTATAACTCTCTTTAACAGTCATGCAATTACAAACCAAATCCTTGTCATTTTGTTGGAAGGTACCCTAAGACACAAACACACAAAAACGACTGAAAACACTCTTTTTAGGCTTTTCAAAACATATTTTTCAAATTTTTATGTGATTTTCGGAGTTATAAAACAAAACACAAAAAAAAAAAACACTCTAAAACAACTTAAAAACACCTTAAAACAGTAAGGAACAACATTTGAAGTTATGGGTGATAAAATCTCACGAATTTGTATCAACGACATTGGTTACCCCCCCACACTTAAATCAAACATTGTCCTCAATGTTTTAAGCATAGATTCACATAAAACATAAGTAAACACATAAAAAGCATTTAAACATACTAAACATGGCAGAATGTAAATAACAAAGAGAAGAGTTTAGAGACGCAAATCTGGTTGTGGAATGTAAATTCCATCTTCTCCTTGTTGATTGTATTGAGGCTTGATGTTGTTGATTCCACAGGGGTTCCTCCCATCGTTGATTTTCCTTTGTGCTACTCTTGAACTGGGCAGCAGGATTCTTCTGGTCTCCCCCGAAGGTCTGAGCTTACTCCTTTGGTCTGTTTCTTTGTTCAATCTTTCCAATTCGTATTGAAAAGGGTTGGAGGATAACTCAGCCTATGTTTGTCTCCACATGCTTCAATGTATCATTTTCACTTGCCTTGCTTGCTCCCCTTGCAGAAGTGGTCCCTTCTCCGGAAGTGTGTCAACCGTTGAAGATGACTACTCGAGAGCAACGCTAGGTAAGCAATCAGGAATGGATTCCAGGCAGTCGGTTCCAGAACAGAAGACTGACTCCAAGTGCCTCTGATTGCTTTCGTTTACTTTGCCATGCGAGTAATAACAAGGGCAAAGGAAAAGATAGGGAAAGAGCATGATATGAGATACTTTTGCTTTAGACCTTGATGATATGAGATACCTTTGCTTTTGAAGAAACGGCGAATGAAGCAGCACATGTATTTGTTGTGGTTGTCTCCACATGCTTCGATCGACCGTTTCCATCTGCCTTATTTGTACTCCAGGTTTCTGGTATCTTCTTTGGGGGAGAAAAAATTGAGTATTTCAAGAGGCTTTGCTGGGAGTGCGCCCTCAGAGGTGAGAAAGAGTTGGGCATTTTTCTTCAGGTTTGCCTTGCCATAAAAGACGAAGGTCGACATATATAGAGATAATATCAAGTGATGGTATTGTTCTTTTACCCTTGTCGACAAACGTCTCTTCGATATCAGAACGACGCCTCTTCGATTTCTGAACGGACGCCCCTTCGATTTCTGCACAGGCGCCCCTTCGCTTTCTGAACGACACGTGGTAGTGCGGACGCGGCTCTTTTGACAAAGTCGCACGCGTTTTCTGAAAAGCAGAGAAAGCGTCGCCGAAATTTACGCTTGTCGGCAAAAGTGTAGCTGCGATGATGACCTCCACGTGAACTTTTGACAAAGTTGAACGCGTTTTTTGAAAAGCAGAGAAAGCGTCGCCGAACTTCCGCCGGAAATTCCGGCGTTTTGAATCGGTGGACGCGTCGCCTTGGCTTCTTATAGAGCTATCGATCACCACAACAAACACACTCTGAAGAATTCCCATTCTTGAACATCGTCTCCGGCCCTTTAAATTTTAACTTCATCCACCCCTTCTCTTTGAACACTTTTGAAAAATGGCAAACCCATCGAACCTTAGCTTGGAATTGAGCCTTAGCAGTGATACGGGCGCGCCGCGTCAAGGTAACGTATGGCGCCCTTCTTTCTTATCTTCTAACGGTCCTCTTACAGGTGAAGACTCTGTGATGCAGGACGCCACAACAGCTACAATAGTAGCTAGGAACCTTCTCACTCCAAAAGATAGTAGGCTGCTGTCAGGACGGTCCGATGAGTTGGCCGTTCAAGAGTCCCTCGCACTTAGTGTTCAGTGTGCGAGTTCTGTGTCCAACATGGGCCAACGCCTGCTTGCCCGCTCCCGTCAGGTGGAATCATTGATGGCGGAGGTGGAAAGTCTTAAACAAGAGATCAAACTGCTTAAGTACGAGAATAGAAGTTTGCATGTGCTTGCAAACAACTATTCGACGGGCATGAAGAGGAAGCTTGATGAGCTGCAAGAATCCAATGGTCGGATGCAAAGTGACCGTCAAAGTGACCGTCAAAGGCTTGCGGCTTACTTCCAGAGGCACATTTTTCCTGGCTCGTCCAGCGTTTGGCCAAGTATTGAGGCCTGGAATGCTCTAGCTCCGATGCCTCCTGCTCCGATGTCTTCCGCTCCGATGCCTCCCGCTTCTATGCCTCCCGCATCTATGCCTTCCGCTTCTAGAGTTTTGCCCAGTAGTGGGGCTTCAAGCAAACAACCTCTGTGAAGGCTCGATCTTTCTCCATGTTTAGTATATCTTTTTTTTTTTTTTTTTTTTTTTTTTTTTTTTTTTTTAATGAACAAGCTTTGTTTTATTCAGTGCATTGGGTTGCCTCCCAAGTAGCGCTTTCTTTTACGTCTTGAAGCCGGACGAAGAACCCAATCACTCCAGGATGTGTTCACGAATCGGATGAGAACTCCGAGTCATAAACTAGTACCTAGAACAACAAACAAAACAAGATTAAGAATCTGGAATAAAATAAAAACAAACGAAAGTAAAACAATCCAAGGAATTAGCAAATTTACTAATCCCCGGCAACGGCGCCAAAATTTGATGCGAGAATTTATACGCACACAAATAAACCCTCTTTTCGTCAAATTGTAGTATAAGTATAAGTAGGGATCGTTCTGGACCGGGGATTAGGAGGGATTGCAAATCTCTTGGAAACTGACTCAAAAACGTAAAATAAAGTTTAAAACACTAAACTAGACTCAAAGAATGCAAAATTAAAGTTTAAAACACTAAGACAAACCAAAAACTCAAAATGCTTTAAAAACACAAACTAAATTGAATTCTAACTAAATTGACATTAAAGCAAAAGGGGGATTTAAGTTTTTACGAAAATTGAAATAACGAAACAAGTTAATAAACTAGACAGAATGTAAATATGAAATTTATGGATGAATGCTAGCTAAAACAGAAACTTGGAATTAAAACAAATTCTAAAAACGAAATTAATGAAATAGAATGATGAAAAACTAGTTAGAGGGTTCCTTATCCACATATGAACATAAGCATATAAATTGACTCCCAGTTATGACTTCAACAAACGATGAATGACAATGCTCCAAGTTAATTAGGTTCGCTTACACTAACTTTCAGATTTCCCTAGATTCATTGGATTGAATGGGATACGCATTACAACCAAATTATTCCTAATCAAAGTCCCTAACCATGGAATACGCATGATAGAGACATTCAACAAAGATCATTAAGTTCAACGGAAATCATAAACATTGACTAGGCATTCATAACTATGGAATACGCATGTTAATCCAGCCTAGGGTTTACTAAACACAATCGTGACTAGCGATCTTTACTACTCATGAATATAAGTTCATAACGATTAGGTGAAATTCCCTTATATCCTAGCATCAAGTTTTAGGCATGCAAATTAAGTGTCGACCCTCAACCCACATACATAAACAAGTTCTTAATCAAAACAGGAAAGTAACCCACATCTAAAGTTCATGAATTCATAACTGGAGTAAATCAAATCATAACCAACATATGTCCATGGCTTCAAATTCGCCTCTAACTAAAAAGAAATTAGTTTCACATGTTTAACATAATTGAATAACAAGTTAAATTAAACATGAAAACAGAAACAAGAAAAGAAAGAACAAATGGATGGAAAGTTAGCTACGGGGTTCATCTCCACATATGTTATACTTGCATAATAAAACGATTTCCAATTGCATTTCAACAAATCATTAATTCTCAACGCCCCGGGTCAATTAGGTCCGCTTAAATTAACCGTCAAGTTTTCCTTAAGTTAATGAATTGGATGGGTTAGCGCAACGCAATTCATAACATTCTCCAAAAGTCCTTTACGTGAAAAGCACAATAAAGATACAATCAAAGATCATTAAGCATCATGAAAACTATAAGTGTTGACGAGGCATTCGTTACTATGGAATACGCATGAAACTTATGCCAAGAATTCATTTAACGCGATTGTTTATAAGCAACCTCCACTACTTGTGAATATAAGTTCGTAACTATTAGGTGAAACTCACTTATATTCTAGCGTCATATTCATGCATGAAAATTAAGTGTACACTCTCAATAAACATACATAAATAAGTTATCAATCAAACGGTTAAACAAATTGAACCACAACTTATGAAACGCAATTAGAAGTAATCAAATCAAAATGCAAGCATAAACATATATTTCGAATCACCCCCTAGCTAAAGGGGGTTTAGTTTATTATAACTTTGAAATCAAAGAAATACCTAAACATTCCAACAACTCAAACTTGAATTGTATGAACGTTTAGGCACTCTTCTCTTCCATTCCTCATACGTACAAACAAAGAGAATTGAATTTAAACATTGAAATCAAAGAAACACCTAAACATTCCAACAACTCAAACTTGAATTGTATGAACGTTTAGGCACTCTTTTCTTCCTCGTTGTTGTAGCACAAGGTCTAAGGATAGTTTGATGGTGTGAATGGTTTGGGGAGTGGTGTTTGGATTAATAGGGAAATGGAAAAATGGTGTTTGGATTACAAGGGAACTCACGGCAAAGAGAGAAAGGGATGTGTTTGTGGTGTGTTGTGTATGAAATGAGATGTGAATTGAATGGATGAATGCAAGGGTATTTATAGGAGTAGTGGAGGGAACATATGGCTATGTCATTTGTAGGTGAAGTAGGTGGATGTTGTAGGTGAGTAGGTGGATGTTGTAGGTGAGTAGGTGGACGTTGTAGGTGAAGTAGGTGGATGTTGTAGGTGAAGTAGGTGGATGTTGTAGGTGATTATGAGTGATAAGTGATAAGTGTATGATATGTTAAGTGATAAGTGAATGATTATGATAAGTGATAAATGAATGTATGATATGATAAGTGGTGAATGATATGTGGTGAATGATAAGTGGTAGTGTTTAAGTATTTAAAATAGGGAACAAAGCCCTTCCTTGCATGGCAAGGAAGGGAGACACAAGGAAACACACGACAATGTCCTAAGGTTGCTAGGAATGTTGTTTTTGTGTTCTAAAATGCGTAGGAGTTTTCAATGATGCTCAAACATGAGGTCTTTTTAGGATTTAACTTTCCTACTTCAAGTCTTCAATTTCGTCCAAACTTTGGCTCCATGGATAAGCTATCCAATCCATACCCAAAAATGCTCCAAATAGCCTCAAAATGCACTTTCTTGCTCCCTAAGCCCTTAGAACCTGAAAACACACAAAAGAAGCATAAAGAACTAAAATAACTAAAGAAACATCACGTAAATGTACGAGAACAAGCCATTTAAGTCGCATGAATATGCTCCTATCAGGCAACGAGAAGGGATTGACTATGAAGAAACCTTCTCTTCTATGGCCATGATTAAGTCCATTCGGATTTTGCTTGCTATAACTACGTACCATGATTATGAGATATGGCAAATGGACGTGAATACAACCTTTCTGAACAGTTATCCAGAGGAAGAGCTCTATATGCCCGAAGTTTTCATGTCCAAGTTTGAAAAGACTAAGGTATGCAAGCTTCAGAGGTCTATGTATGGACTTAAGCAAGCTTCCAGGAGCTGAACATTCGTTTTGACACTGAAATCAAGTCATTTGGTTTTACTCAAAATGAAGACAACAATTGTGTTTATCAAAAGGTTGTCGGGGATGCGGTTATATTCCTAGTGTTATATGTAGATGACATATTACTATTTGGGAATGATACTGAGGTACTTTCTTCTATAAAAATGTGGTTGTCTAGAACCTTCCACATGAAAGATTTGGAAGATGCATTTTATGTGCTTCTGATAAAGCTCTATCGTGATAGATCTAGAAAATTAATTAGATTATCCCAATCTATGTTCATAGATAAGGTGTTAAGTAGGTTCTAGATAGAACAATCTAAGAAATGTTTTCTTGCTGTGAGACATGAAATTCACCTTTCTAAGTCTATAAGACCTAAGACTCCTGAAGAAATACGGTAGATGAGTGCTGTTCCTTATGCTTCCGTTATAGGAAGTCTCATGTATGCCTTAATATGCACAAGGACTGATATCGCATATGTTGTGAGCATTACTCATCGATATCAATCTAACCGAGGATCAGAACACTGGGCAGTTGTCAAGATGATCCTTAAGTACTTAAGAAGAGCTAAGGACATGTTCCTCATTCATGGAGGAGTGACATAGTTTTGAGTGTAAGCCTATACAAATGCAGATTACCAATATGACATCGATGATAGAAGTTCCAACTCCGGATATGTGTTCACAATGAATGTTAGGGCTGTCAGCTAGAAAAGCAAGAAACAAGATGTAATTGCTAATCTATGACGGAGGCTGAATATGTCACTACAGCTGAAGTTGGCAAAGAAGTGTTCTGTATGAAGAAGTTCATTACTGAACTTAGAGTGGTTCCAACCATTACATCACCAGTAACTTTTTACTATGATAATAGCGGGGCGATAACTAAGCCAAGGAACCCAGGGCTTATCAAAAGAACAAGTAGAGCTGCTGCAAAGAGATGAAGTTTCAGGGACTTCCTTGTCGACACATATTAGCATATTTGAGAATGAAACAAATAGAGTTACTGCCAGAATGTTGCATAATGAAAAGGTGGCTATAAACCGCCAAATATAGCATTGTCTTTGACACGGAAGGGAAATAAGTAGGCAAACATGCCGATAATTCTATTATGTCCAAAAAGAGCTCAGTTTTTTTTTTTAAAAAAAAGCTTTAGACTTGGTTGATAATATGGTGATTTAAAGGAAGGTACCGTACTTCTGTCATGGCCTTTGACATCATTGGATACGAAGCTGAACTGTTTGGGTGGTAGTAACCGCAGTTAGAAAAGAAAATAGACTACAGAGGGGGCCAGGAGTTCCCAAACCGAGATGATTAAAGATCCCATTCAAGTTAAAGGAAAAGGAGTCAAAATTAGAGACATAGGGGTGGGAAGAAGAACTATCCATGGCTAGATAGAAGGTACGCAATGTAAATAGGGTTTGCTTGACAATATATTTATGGCTATAATATTTGAAATAACTTTGGATTGATTAGCAATTGTCCAGTTCCTGCCGGAGCAAGCTCGAAGAACAAACAGAGGCGACACTGAGCCCCACTTATTGTGTTGTTATCTGGTGAAATGAAGCTACTGACCCTGAGCCTAATTCAATGCCAACCCAAATTTGTAACACTAAACTTACGGGCGGTAATTCGAGGGTGCTAGATGATTTTTATGAATATATGATGAATGACCATTAAAGAGGGTGTGAATAATTGAATTGTGGCTATTCATTTTGTATGCAAGATGTGTTAATATTGCAAAGGGATGAACTGTTGGAAGTATACCCACAAAGCCACTCATTTGATGTAATGGCTTTTGGAATACTTATTGTATTAAACTATTATATGTTTAATGAAAGGCAAAGCTTATTGCTAATCATTATTTATTGTATTATCTGTTTAAGCAATAAGGGAATCCAAGGAATGTATTTAATCTAAGAGAGAAGTGATCTAAGTAAGTTAGATTAACGAGACCTTTCTCTTATGTTCATTCCTAAAATGTTCCTAGCCATAGGATTACCAATTGGACATTGACAATCCGCTAAGGTTAGTATGTGTTATGTTAATTCAAGCGTGAGTATGACTAGTCTCAAGTCATTCATTATTCATGACCGTTGAGTTTGTTCCCCAACCCAGTATTGGTGTATGAACCCGATCATATCATACTAGATGTCATCCTGACCTTCTCCATATTTTTTTTCACATTTGTGATAAAATTGCACTTTATCATACTGGATGTCATCCCGACCATGTCCATGCGGTGGAGGGATATGCAATACTGTCCTTGATGAAGAACATGGAAAATCATAGCCTCCCACATGTTCAATTAGGTGGTTGCGAAGATTGGGATGAAAGGGGGGGTGGGTGGAGGATTTTGACTTCAACATTTGGTTTTCCTAATAAGGACCCAATGATAGGCTCCCACCTTGACAGGTTTCGGTTTTCTTTTTCGGTTTACAAACACAAGCTTTAGTGTCATAACCTTTCACAATCCATCATTCAAAAAGAACTGAACTGACGGCTTCATCATAAATGAAGGAAATATTTGTGAAAACTAGTTCATTTGAGCAACATCTCTGCATGCAATTAACAATTAAAAGGCAGAATCATGCTTGTATGCATTCGAAAACAAAACTTTACCGATGAATTTCAAGGCCTAGTAATTGTGGTGAACCAAGACTTAACTCAAATCTTAAAGAAAAGAGTTGAGAAACTTTTATACCTTTGAAGCACCTTTTGCTTAGCAAAGGATATTCACCCATGTGAGGGCCTTCTTTCCTTAGTCTCCTTGATAAGAGCATATTTATGCTACTTAGCTATGTTGTTTCCTTGCATTTAGTTAGTTAACTACTACTTATTATAGTGTTTTAAGCTATTTTCGTATGTTTTTAGGTCCTAATGGCAAAAGGAGCAAGAAAGTGCATTTTGGAGCTATTTGGATCAGTTTTGGGCATGGATTGGATAACTTAACTATGGAGCAAAGTGGATGGACGAAATTGAAGTCAAGAGAGGCTAGGAAAGGTTACAAATCTGGAGAAAGAAGTTCTAAAACAAAGAGGATAAGGAAAGAGCAAGAAATAAGGAACATTATCCAACCTTATCCTATCCAACATTATCTCATCTTATCCTATCCTAATCTTTCGCTACCTTAATTCCAGCTGCAAAGAGGACTTAATTGATATTAGAACACCTAAATATATGGTTCTAGAAGACCCTATCTCCTCCTAAATAGGTGCCGTACCCTTTATCCCTTCTAAAAGTCCAATTTCTGCCACAAAACACATTGTTTCTAGAAACCCTAAAAAACTGTGCCTCCCCCTCTTCTAGAAGCTCTAGAATCTGCAATCCTTTTCCCTTTCTTCCTTGGTCTTTGCCGTGGAATCCTAGTCCTTTTACCTTAGGATTGTGCAAACCTTTTCCCACCTAATTTCTACCACACCCTAATTTGATTTCCCTAGGGTTTAAGCCCTATAAATACAACCTTATGCCGCACCATTCAAATCATCCATTCACTCATTCATTCATTCATACTTTCAGCCATCAAACACCATAATTCACACCACATCACCCAAGTGCCGCAAGCAAGGAAGGAAGGAGAAGAAGACTTGTGCAATCAGCTATCCAAGAGAGTGTCGTGCATGCCATTGGAGTGTGGAGTGTTTCTAGGTGTATTGTATCCTTAGTTTTAGTTCAATGTTTATATTAATTTGGTTTTCAATTATGATGAACATGTGGAACTAATTTCTTTTTAGTTAGAGGTGAATTCGAAGCCATGATTCTATGTTTTATATGAATTGATTATATCCAGTTATTGTCTCTTCAGTCTTGAATGTGATTTGCTTATCTAAGTTATCAAAACTTGTTTATGTATGTTGGTTGAGGCTCGACACTTAATTTGCATGCATGAATTTGATGCTAGAGTATAAGGGAGTTTCACGTAATAGTTATTCACTTATATTCAGAAGTAGTGGAGGTTGCTAGTCACAATCGTGTTAAGTAAATCCTTGGTATGAGTCTCATGTGTTTCATGGTGATGAATGCCTTGTCAATGCTTATGATTTTCATAGAACTTAATTTTTTATATTTATCTTTATTATGCGTTTCATATAAAGAACTTGAGAAAGATAATTTGGTTGCGATGCATATTCCATCTAATTCAATGAAATAAGGAAAATTTGATGGTTAGTTGTGCGATGCAACTAACTTGGGGCATTGTCATTCATAGTCTAAAGGAATAATAACTGGAAATTGGTTTATATGCATATATCATGTGTGGAGAAGGACCCTCTAAGTAGCCTTTCACCCATTTAATTCACCTAATTTCGTTTTTACAAAGTGTTTTCTACAAAGTTTTTGATTTAAGTTTTAAATTTGTCAAAGACAATCCCCCTTTCATTTAGTCTTGTTATTTGAGTCAAAATCTGTCTTCTTTGAGTCTTTTGAGTTAAGTTAAGTTCTATTTTCGTCCAAATAACTTGTTAGGTCTAGAATTGAGTCTTTTTGATTGTTGGTTGCTGTTTTAAGTGTCTTAAGTTAGTTTTGAGTCTCTAGAGTCTAGTTTAGTGTTTTTGAGCCTTATTTGTATTGATTAGCATCCCTAGTTAATCCCCGGTCTAGAACGATTCCTACTTACATATCTACTACAATTGTCATAAATAGGGTTTAATTTATGTGTCAAGTTAATTTTCACATCAAATTTTGGCACCGTTGCCGGGGATTAGCAAACTTGCTAATCCTTTTTGTTTGTGTTGTGTCAAAGTGTCTTTTGTGTGTTTTTGTGTCTTTTTATTTATGTTTGCCATGCCCTTTAAAGTGGTTACTGATTTGGTTTGTTTGCCTTGTTTTAGGTACTAGTTTATGACTCGTAGTTCTCAACCTATTCATGCAAACATCTTGGAGTTTGATGACGATTTTGAACGAACTTTGAGAAGAAAGAGGAAGCAACCAGAACCTAATCCACCTAGTTCAAGTTCAGATCCCGAATCTGAATTTGAAGAAAAAGAAAGCATGACGGCGGATAATCGAACAATCAAAGAACTTTCGGCCTCGGGACTAGACAATGCCGTGCCTATTTGCATTCAATACCCTAGGGTAGCCCTAGACAAGACCGATGAGTTTGAATTAAAGTCAAGCTTGCTGCATCATATTGCCAAATACCATGGGCTGTCCATGGAAGATCCAAACAAGCATTTGAAGGAGTTTGAAGTTGTATGCTCAAGCATGACACCCATCAATGTCGATGGGAACATTTTGAAGATGAAAGCCTTTCCATTCTCTCTTTTGGAAAAGGCTAAAGATTGGCTATACGAATTGGTGCCTGGAATCGTTACTTCTTGGGAAAGTATGAAACGAGCGTTCTTGGAGAAATTCTTTCAAACTTCAAGAGTAATTCTTTTGAGAAAGAAAATTAGTGGCATTCAACAAAACCAAGGGGAGTCTTTTCCAACGTATTATGAGCGTTTCAAAGCCCTTGTTGCATCTTGCCCACAACACCAAATGAAGGAAGAGCTTCTGATTCAATATTTTTACGAAGGACTCCTTCCAATTGAGAGACAAATGCTAGATGCCTCGGTGGGAGGTGCTTTGGTTGACAAAACACCGGTGGCTGCCAAGGTCCTAATTGCAAATCGAGCCTTGAATGCATAACAATACGAGGGAGTTGGACAAAGAGACCCCCCACGACAACAAGAAGTGAATGAGGTAAGTACAATTTCTAAAATTCAATCTCAATTAGCTAATCTCACTATGCTTGTGTCTTAGGTTGTTTGAAGGATCCAAAATGCAAGGTACGGCCATATGTGGAGTGTGCTCTATGCAAGGACATCTCAATGATCAATGTCCTCAATTGATAGAGAATGCAGGATGGGAGAGTGCCCATGCCGTGGGGTACTAAAGTCAAAATCAACCAAGGAATGATCCATACTCAAATACATACAATCTCGGATGGAGAGATCATCCAAATTTCAAGTGGAGGGAGCCTCAACAACCTCAAAAACAAGGAGGAATTCGACAGCCACCCCCTGGGATATATCAAAGGCCATTTGCACAATCTCAACCTCAATCACAAACTGGCCAACAAAACTCAGGTTCGCTAATTGATAATGGTCAAACTATTCAATTACTAACTTCTATATCGCAAGGATTACAAAGTCAAAATAATAGAATAGCAAACCAAGAAAAAAAGATGAGTGACATGAAGAAGCAAATAGGGCAGATTTCAGAGTTCTTTAGGCAGTTTAGAGAATAAGGCGAACTTCCTAGTTCAACCATTGTGAATCCAAAGGGAAGCTTTGAAACCGCCAAGGCCATTACGTTGAGAAGTGGTAAGGAGCTTGGAAATCATCCAAAACCATCCAAACAAGGCCTTAATGAGGAGGAAAAGCTACTGCAAGAAGACCAACAAGGAGCAAAGGCCACGGCAAGGGAAGCCAAAACCTTGCCGTAGCCCTCTAGTGCACCAAAACCATCCTAAACCACCAAGGTAAGTCCAAATTCAAATTTGTCTAGTTCTATTCCACTAAATGTGCCCTTTCCTAGCAGGTTTATGCAACGTTTAGGAAGGTGCATGTCAATATCTCGCTCCTTGATGCAATAAAGCAAATTCTGAAGTACGCGAAGAAGATTTGTACAACAAGGAAACAGATTTGGGAGAAAGAGGTAGTACATGTAAGTGAGAATGTCTCTGCAATGTTGCAAAGAAAGCTGCCACCTAAATGCAAAGATCCAGGTAGTTTCACTATCCCTTGTGTAATTGGTAATACAAGATTCGAACATGCTATGTTAGATTCAGGTGCATTAATTAATGTCATGCCATACTCTATTTATGCATCTATGAATCTAGGAGATCTTAAAAATGATGATGTTATTATTCAATTAGCCGATCGATCTAATACATACCCGAGAGGAGTTTTGGAAGATGTTTTGGTGGAGGTAGACCACTTGATTTTTCCTATAGATTTCTATGTGCTTGACATGGAGGATTTAACCCATTCTCCACCATTGCCACTCTTACTTGGATGACCTTTCATGAAAACAGCCCACATCAAAATTGATGTGGCCAAGGGAGCCTTAACAATGGAGTTTGGTGGTGATATGATTAACTTTAAAGTTTCTGAATCCATTGAGAATCCTAATGATATTCGTTCTTGTTTTTCCATTGGTATAATTAAAAATATAGGGCAGGAACGTTCAACATCAATCAAGAAGGATGCATGTAGAACCACCATTGAGGAAAGAATTGAATTGGAGCATAAGGAGCACGCCACTACCCTAAAAACACCCAATATGGCCGTGCCTGGTGATAAAATTGGCGAGTTGATGGCTGTTCTAGGGGCATTGCCACAACATCCTAGTAAGTTTCCAATCCCAATTCCAATTCCCATTTCAACTAATAGGTTGTTATCTTCTTTGGTGCAGGTTCCAAATTGATTTCAAGGTGTTAGGAGCATTTACATGGACTATAGGAACCAAAACACCACAATCAGGGAGGATCACTATCCCCTCCCATTCATTGAGCCATACTATGAGAACATTGAGGAGCATGTCGTGGATAATGCAACCTTCCATGTCGTGGGCTCCAATGAAGCCTAAAAGGAAGTCTCGTACGGCTAGAAGACGTTAAAGCAAGCGCTTCTTGAGAGGCAACCCATGCATGCAAATAAAGAAGAAATCTCCAACACTCCATAACCAGATTTGCGTTTCTAAACCCTACTCTTTATTGCTTTTACTTTGCCATGATTGTCATGTTTGTTAGTTGTGTTATTGGTTTGTTTGTTTGTGAGTCTATGCTTAAAACATTGAGGACAATGTTTGGTTTAAGTGTGGGGGGGGGGGGGGAGGGGTAAACAAGCTGTTTTTGCATGAAATTCATGGGATTTTATCACCTATCACTTCTAAAGTTGTTATTCACTGTTTTTAAGTGTTTTTAGGGTGTTTTTATGTGTCTTAAACAGAAAATCCGAAAATTTGAAAAAAAAAAAATCGAAAAAGAGTGTTTTAAAAACCCAAAAAGAGTTGTTTGTGGAGTCGTTTTTGTTTTTATGTTTGTTTGTGTCTTAGGATACCTTCCAACACAATGATGAGGATTTGGTTTTTAATTGCATGACTATTAAAGAAAGTTACAAACATGGATGGAAGTTTGATATGTTCTTTGGTTTATGCTTAGTTGTAGTTGACATTTACGAATTCACATGTAATCACAAAGAAAAAAAAATTAGTTTTTGTAACATGCTTGAAGGAAGAAACTTAAACTAACGCTACAACCTTGAGTGACTTGAGTCTAAACATTCTTTGAAGAGTTATTAATCTTGATTTCTTGTTTTCTAAGTCATTGCATGATCTCATTATTCGTTGCTTGGTTGCTACTTAGAATGCGTTTCATCACTATAGTTCCAAATACTAGAACTCATGCCCATTTCATTCAAAGCATAAAATTGAGTGCATAACATAAAACAAGATGAAGTTGTTTAGTTAAAACCAAAGCCAAAAAGCCTTACGCTTTGCATATGTATTGTATGTTAACCCCTTTGAGCCTTAGTTAGCCTAATTTTCTTTGTTAACCACATAATCCTTACCTAGCCTAAAATAGGACAATGCATACCCTTGTTCTTAAAGTATAGTAAAGCATAACTTAGAGGGAATTCCTTTTGTTCTACAATTTGCAGAAAAACAAGTGTGGGGGAAGGATTTTCGTGGGAATCTAGGGGGATGGATGATTTATGTGCCAAAGAAAAGAATGGGGCACGGAAAAAAAAAAAGAGAAAAAGTTGAAGAAAAGAAAGAAAAGGAGTTGAAAATAAGTGAGAATGAACTCACAAGTGTTGATTGTTGAAGAAAGGGTCCAAAACTTTGAATTTGACCCTAAGTTTTGTGTGAATCGTCCCTTGGTGTTCAAAGTTGATTTCTGCATTCAAAAGTGAATTCTAAGTGTTTATTTCATTACCTTGCTTACTATTGCTTTAAGAACTTTTTTTTTTCCTTCCCTTTCTTTGTTAGCCAATACCTTAGCCCTGTTACAAACCCTTTGACTTCTATCTTGATTGTTATGTGTTTCAATAAGTGGAGTTTAAAATTGGTTTGAGCACATGGTATCTCTGGTTCTCGCATCTAAATAGTGACATTCCATTCATGAGATCATATACATGTTAATAATTTCAGGAAGTGCCTTATTTGATTATACATATGTGAGTATTAGTCTACATGTTTACATCAATCTTCTCACATATACTTAGTGTAAGGAAGGTAGTTAGAAAATCTGTGTGAAAATAGAGAGTGTGTCCAGTGAGGAATTGAGGGAATTCTCTAAGGAATGTTACTACATTCAAAATCATGTTTTAAGTTGATTAAATGCCAGCTAGTGAGTGGTAACTATGATTAAGTATATGCTACAGGGTAGGGATAGCTAAAATCTATGTGAGCGGTGATCTTTAATATGTCATGTTGCATTGGAAATCCCTGAGGCAATTGTTGGAAGGTTTAGATTGTGTTTTGTTTATTTTGTTTATTTTGTTTTGCTCGAGGACTAGCAAAAGCTAAGTGTGGGGGAATTTGATAGGAGCATATTTATGCTACTTAGCTATGTTGTTTCCTTGCATTTAGTTAGTTAACTACTACTTATTATAGTGTTTTAAGCTATTTTCGTATGTTTTTAGGTCCTAATGGCAAAAGGAGCAAGAAAGTGCATTTTGGAGCTATTTGGATCAGTTTTGGGCATGGATTGGATAGCTTAACTATGGAGCAAAGTGGATGGACGAAATTGAAGTCAAGAGAGGCTAGGAAAGGTTACAAATCTGGAGAAAGAAGGTTTAAAACAAAGAGGATAAGGAAAGAGCAAGAAATAAGGAACATTATCCAACCTTATCCAATCCAACTTTATCTCATCTTATCCTATCTTAATCTTTTGCTACCTTAATTCTAGTTGCAAAGAGGACTTAATTTGATATTAGAACACCTAAATATATGGTTCTAGAAGACCCTATCTCCTCCTAAATAGGTGTTGCACCCTTTATCCCTTCTAAAAGTCCAATTTCTGCCACAAAACACATTGTTTCTAGAAACCCTACAAAAGTGGTGCATCCCCCTCTTCTAGAAGCTCTAGAATCTGCAATCCTTTTCCCTTTCTTCCTTGGTCTTTGCTGTGGAATCCTAGTCCTTTTACCTTAGGATTGTGCAAACCTTTTTCCACCTAATTTATACCACACCCTAATCTGATTTCCCTAGGGTTTAAGCCCTATAAATACAACCCTATGCCGCAAAATTCAAATCATCCATTGACTCATTCATTCATTCATACTTTCAGCCATCAAACACCATAATTCACACCACATCATCCTAGTGTCGCAAGCAAGAAAGGAAGGAGAAGAAGACTTGTGCAATCTGCCATCCAAGGGAGTGTCGTGCATGCCATTGGAGTGTGGAGTGTTTCAAGGTGTATTGTATCCTTAGTTTTAGTTCAATGTTTATATTAATTTGGTTTTCCATTGTGATGAACATGTGGAACTAATTTCTTTTTAGTTAGACGTGAATTCGAAGCCATGATTATATGTTTTATATGAATTGATTATATCCAGTTATTGTCTCTTAAGTCTTGAATGTGATTTGCTTATCTAAGTTATCAAAACTTGTTTATGTATGTTGGTTGAGGGTGGACACTTAATTTGCATGCATGAATTTGATGCTAGAGTAAACTCACGTAATAGTTATTCACTTATATTCAGAAGTAGTGGAGGTTGCTAGTCACAATCGTGTTAAGTAAATCCTTGGTATGAGTCTTATGCGTTTCATGATGATGAATGCCTTGTCAATGCTTATGATTTTCATAGAACTTAATGACTTTTGATATGTATCTTTATTATGCATTTCATATAAAGAACTTGAGAAAGATAATTTGGTTGCGATGCGTATTCCATCTAATTCAATGAAATAAGGAAAATCTGATGGTTAGTTGTGCGATGCAACTAACTTGGGGCATTGTCATTCATAGTCTAAAGGAATAATAACTGGAAATTGGTTTATATGCATATATCATGTGTGGAGAAGGACCCTCTAAGTAGCCTTTCACCCATTTAATTCACCTAATTTTGTTTTTACAAAGTGTTTTCTACAAAGTTTTTGTTTTAAGTTTTAAATTCGTCAAAGACAATCCCCCTTATATTTAGTCTTGTTATTTGAGTCAAAATCTGTTTTCTTTGAGTCTTTTGAGTCAATTTAAGTTCTATTTTCGTCCAAATAACTTGTTAGGTCTAGAATTGAGTCTTTTTGATTTTTGGTTGCTGTTTTAAGTGTCTTAAGTTAGTTTTGAGTCTCTAGAGTCTAGTTTAGTGTTTTTGAGTCTAATTTGTATTGATTAGCATCCCTAGTTAATCCTTGGTCTAGAACAATCCCTACTTACGTATCTACTACAATTGTCACAAATAGGGTTTAATTTGTGTGTCAAGTTAATTTTCACATCACTCCTTGCTCATTGACTCTATGGATATGAATGGAGGAATTTTTCTTCTTGGCTCCATGACTGATAGGAGCATATTTATGCAACTTTGTTATCTTATTTCTTTGCATTTACTTAGTTAATTTCCATTTATTTTGGTTATTTAAGTTATTTTCGTATTATTGTAGGTCCAGTTGCTAAAGATGACAATAAATAGCTAAATGGAGCAATTTGGAGCAGTTTTGGACTTGGATTGGATAGCATGCATGGATAGCATATCGACTCAATGTTTTTGGTGTTTAAATGGTGCCAGACATGTGCTAAAATCTAGAGAAATTAAAGTTGAGGCTTGGAAGGCAAGGAATTATACAAGAAAGAGGAATCATAATTGGAGAGGAACATTATCTTATCCTATCCTATCTTATCCAACCTTATCTTATCTTATCCAATCTTAACTTATCTTCAGCTGCAAGGAGGAATCCTAATCACATTCCAACACTCTCTACCTGATTTTGAGAGTCCTAAAATAATTCAAAATGCCAAAATCCTTTCCTCCTTGGATTTAGTCATTTTCCCCTATATATATGAAATTCCTGCAGAGATTTAGGGGGTGCCGCGCCTACCATTCATTTATTGAAGTTGCTAGAATTTTCAGAGTTCTTTCTATCTTTGTTTTAAGTTTCAATGTTTATTTTAGATTGCTTTTCTATTATGATGAACATGTGTAACTAAGTTTCTTTTTAGTTAGAGGTGAATTCGAAGCCATGATCATGCGTTTTATATAAATTCATTACATCCAGTTATTGTTTCATAAAACATGAATGCGATTTACTTATCTGCTTTATAGAGAACTTATTCTTGTATGTTTAGTAAAGGTGCACACTTAGTTTGCATGTAGGGATTTGATGTTAGAATATAAGGGAAGTTCACCTAATCGTTATGAACTTATATTTGTAAGTAGTAAAAGTCAATAGTCATGATTGAATTAAGTAAATTCTTGGTAGGAGTATCATGCTTTTCATACTTACGAATGCTTTGTCAATGCTTATGATAATTAAGTAAATTCTTGGTAGGAGTATCATGCTTTTCATAGTTACGAATGCTTTGTCAATGCTTATGATTTTCACAGAACTTAATGATCTTAGAGATGTATCTCTATCATGCTTTTCATAGCTAGGGAACTTGAGGAGAATAATTTGGTTGCGTTGCTGAGTCCAATTCAATGAACTTAGGAAAATCTGAGAGTTAATTAGTGTTGTTCATAGTTAATTTGGGGCATTGTCATTCATGGTTTATAGGAAGAATAATTGGAAATCATTTTGTATGCATATGATTCATGTGTGGAAAAGAATCCTTTAGCTATCCTTTCATCCATATTTCGTTCACAACTTAATTTACTTGTTGGCATTTACTTTTGTTTTCATTAAATTCGTCCAAAATCTCCCCCCTCATTGTTTTGTTGTTAGTTTAACTTAATGTTTAGTTTTACAAGTTTAATTTGTGTTGATTAGCATCCCTTCTAATCCCCGGCATAGAATGATCCCTACTTACTCATAATATGATTGCATAATTTATAGGGTTTAATTTGTGTGTTAGTTTCTACCACATCAATGACTTCTTGGATGGATGAACGAATGGATTCTCCAAGTTCCCAAAATAAGGAACCTTTAAGTCTCCACACCAAGGTGAGCATTGAGGAAGAGATGAGTGACCTAGAGGAAGAAAGATTGCAAACTATTTTCCTCTAGGGTGGCAGGCCTTTTAGAGAGAAAAGGAGAGCTTATGTTCTCTCCAATTTCCTCAAAGAAAACCCTAATGATGAAATGGCTATAAAGATGCATTTATACCACCTCACATTTGAGTGGCAAACTTGCAATTAAGCCAAGTTCACTACCCCTCACTTTTGTGGCTGGCCTTGATGGGTTTATTGGGCTTTCAAGCCTTTTGTGTTTTCAAGTTGTCATACAACTTGAGTTATTGGACTTGACATTCAAATCCCATTGAACCTTGAGGCCCAAAACTAACCCGAGGTCTAATACGAACTTATTCATTTGATTAATTAACATATTAATTAATCCTAGCCATAAATAATTAAACCATTTAATTATCCTTACTCATCTTCGTTGTTTCTTCAATCTCTACCTTACACGGTGTACAATCCATTAGGTTCCTTTTAGGGAGGCAGTGGGCGATTAGAACTTTTCAAATCGATTGTGAATTGAAACATACTTTCAATTCTCCCCTTAGTGATTATACACCTTTAAGGCTTCCACAAACCATGAGTGACGCCTAGCAAAATATCATAGCTACCCAAGCTAATAAGAATAGTGGAGAACCTATTCAGTTTAGGCTTACAATGCAATACAGTTTTTCTCTAATACAATACTCTTAACCATATTGTTTGGTTTGATAGTTTATTCATGTCTACTATCCAATGTGATTCTTTTACTTATATGATTACCTTGAATGTGATTTGGAACGACTTCCTAAATCTCATTCATACTCTGACTAGAGATTCTTAATCATATCATAGTGTATTCTCCCTCAAACGGTTTGAAGGTTAGAGATCCCTTGTTGTGCATTCACTTGCCTCCATGACTAAGTGGCTTAACCCCAACTATGTCGTGGATACCCTTTGACGGAGTGACTTTGACATAGTCAAAGATTAAGGACTTAACCACATGACAACTATGATGCCTCAGGTCAAATGACTATTTTGCATTATCCCAACCATGAATTCTCATGTGACATGAGTATGAGAACTCCTTGTTGATTACGTTTAGTGCACTCATTCTCTATTGAGCATCTACATGTTTGTCTTGGTGTCAATCACAATAATGACTCAAGACCAATCATTTTCCCTAAGATGAGACATAACACATACTGATCTTAACGGACTGTCAATGCCCAATTGGCAATCCTATGATAAGAAACACTTAGGATATGTATACGAAAGATAATGGTCTCATAAATTTAACTTCTTTAGATCACATTCTCCCAATTACACATTCCTCGAGACCATAACATATATATGAGACGGCTTTAAACAATAATGTTTGCCCTTTATATTAAACTAGATTAGTTTAACATGTAAAATGTCCATAAAGTATTATCATATGATTGGTTTTAAGGCATATTTCCAACAATAAACACCCAGTTAGGGAAACCAAGTAATGGGAATAAATGCCACTTATTGTACATGTACACATAATTGCCATATCTGCACAAGTAATGCAGTATTTGCAATCGTCATTACTTGTTTGTGTGCTTGTGCACATTACCATATACCTTTATTTATTGGTTCTCTTATTTTTGCATCACATCACCACACTTGCTATCTCTTCATTCACACCCCTAACTGCAAATTGGAATTACTGCTTACAGTTGTAAACACAAAAATTCTGTATCGAATGAAACAAGAACACATGTAGAAAGTAATTTTGTATTGATTTGGATTTGTAGGTTACAATCTCTGTTTACAATTTTCCTCTAATTCAGTCTTCAAATTTGACGTAGATGCGTAAGTTGTTGATCCAAGGGTCATGATGACTTGGAAGAACGATTGAACGATTGCTTCAAGTTTTGAGCTTGAAATGATGCTTGGATGATCGTTACCTCAAAGTTATGGCAAAAGGTGATGTTGATGTAGGATTTCGTTGATTCAAGGGTCTTGTCGATCTTGAAACGAATGTCGTTACAAGTTTTGAGCTTGCAACAAAGTCTTGAAGGAGTCGGCATAAGTGCTTGTTGATTCTTCAAGGGAAGTGTTTCGATTGTGATCGAAAGAAAGTTTTGGGTTTGGTTATACATTCTTTGAAGAGAGCTTTGGCAACATATTAGTCTCCAAAGATTTGTGCAGAGGTTCTTCTCAATATGCAATTTTCGACCCCTTGTGTGTCTTGGATCCTTGTATTTATAGACTTCCAAAGCCATGACTTTGGATGGATTTGGCCTTGATTTGTGTCTTGATTCATCCATGGGAGTATTTAGGCATATTTTCTGTCTTAATTTCATTCACCTTCCTCATATTGGTTGAAATTTTTAGGCCTTGTTGCCTATTTCTGAGTAATCTTCAATTCTTGCTTATTTTGTGAAGATGCTTTAGCTTTCTTTCCGATTTTGAGTGATTTTGGGCATGTTTGCCGATTTTAAGGGTGATTTCTCCCTTTTGCCGAATTTTGGGAATGTCTTGGCGATTTTGTGCCACATGTCATTAATGACTTGTCCATTTGCAATGAGTCTTATGCCACGTGGGGCTTTGTGATGCATCATTTGTATGCAACGAAATTTATATGTCTACAACGGTATCAATGGCTCACAACTTCCAACTTGGTTCAACTTCCTCCAACCCTAAAAAAGCGATCTCTATGCCCTTCTCCCTGACTAGGTGAACCCATTCCCATTTCCTAATTAAGGGGAGCCTCCTATTGTTGTTAAAAGTGAGAATTGTAAGTTCACAATCAAAAGGGGTGTCACCAGGGTTGAGACCACAGTCATTTCCACCATTAACATTGAGCATACATAGATAAAGGTGTTGATAAGGAAAGTGTTTGGCAAACCCAGGAAAGTTGTTGTCATAGTTATATATTTCATACATTTGTACCATCCATCTCTAACCTCTTTGTGATATTTTTTAGTTAAACTGGTTGCATTTTAGCCTCTTTTGTGTTAATGTGTAGTTAATTGTATTTTAGAGTCCATTTGAGGGCAAATGAGGCAAAATGATGCTGAAAATGGAGAATTGAATAATAATTTTGAGGTAAAGAGAGATTCAAAGTGTACAATTGAGTCTGGTGGTGAATATAGTCCTTTAAGAGACCAATAACAGACAAAAACGCTTGAAATAAATGCTCAATTATTGGGATGTCTTGGCAATCTGTAACGACCTCTTCAATCTTATAAAACCAAGCTTTTCAACCACTTTCACACAAGCTCTTTCTTGGGGATGCCTAGAGCTCTCTGTTTTCTCTTTCTTTGGCCTTTCTTCCAGAAACAAAATCCTTTCTTTATTCACCATCCGCTGCCACCAAAGAAACCACACAGTTGTGCTGTTCTTGGAGAAGTTCAACATCAAAATTGCTTCAATGGGGTTTCTTCTATGAACTTTAATTTCACTCATGTTGTTCTTGATATTTATATATTATGTAATCATGTTACGTAATTAAGTTCGTATCTAGGGATTTCGATATAGCCTTGCAAACATACTTTATGATATTAAGTTACAGTATTTTGATTTCCAATCTGTTTTCTTGTTTCATTCACTAATTTTACTGTTTAATTTGTTTGTTAATATTAATGTTTGATCACCATTAGGATTGCTTATGAATTATTTGATCAAGCCTATAGTACATATCATGCTTAATCTTGGTGGAAATGTGAATTAATGGAGAAGTTGCTATGCAAACATCCTACCATGTGATTTTTTTGGTTCTTTGAATTTTTCTTGTTCTCAATGGATTCTTACTTGGTAATCTAAGTTGAACATCACAATTGGGTTGCATATTAGGAGTATTTGATCACAACCACACATCAAATAGATGATCATAAATAAGTTAAACAAACTCTAGTTGCAGATTGGAGAGCTGAATACGTTTTGACTTAATTTCCATGGAATTAGCTTGTAATGGTGAAATTGTTATCCCTAGTTTCATTCCCATTGTTTCTAAATCAATCTATTATTCGTATTTACATTTTCTTGCATTTAAAGTTACTTTACTTTTCAAATCAAAATCCAAACTCAATTTATTAGTTTCTTTGTTTAGTTAGGGTTCACATAGAGTTAGTAATTTGTAGAGGTCTAATCAATCCCTGTGCTTCGACACCTTTACTTGTGCCATTATACCTTATATTTGCACTTGAAAGGAATACAACAGTCATCCACATAGAACTCTCTTTACCTTGGACCAGAGGGATCCAAAAAACCTTCTTTGTGGACCATTTTGGCCACAATTGGTTTGCATTGGAGTTTACCGGTGAAGATAAAATGGAGTATGTGCTCCAAGGGCATCCTTGGTATGTTAGGGGGGCATATTTTCCACTTGGAAAGGTGGATGGAAGACTTCAAGGAATCAAACCCTATAACTTTCTTGAGGGTGTGGGTTTAAATCCCTTGGATACCGATGCAGTTTAGGGAAGTGGAAATGATGAAGAACATCCCTCAACCTATTGGCGAGCTTGTAAGGCTTGATGATGCTTCTATTAATTCCCTGAATATAATGGCCATTAGGGTGTTGATAGATGTGGATGCTCGTGTACCACTCAAGCAGGTTTTCGTGGTTAATGGGGATGAGGAGCTGCTAACTTTTATTAGTTACGAAAATCTGTTCGAGGTTTGCTTCTACAATGGCCGATGTACAGTAGAGAGTTATGGATGTGATGAGGAAGATAGGGATGTTAGTTGATTCATGGTCAACAACGTGTTTGGGGAAGATCCCAACATGCTGCCAGATAAAGGTGTTAAGGGTTTAAGGCTTGTATTGCCAGACACAGAGGATGATCTAATGTTATGCTTCCCTTAACCAGGAATTATCAAGGAAGATGGGCCAAGGGACAAGTCAAGGGTGGGCCTGAATGACCACAACAAGATAGTCACTCTTGTAGTTGAGGGTCCACCCATAAAAAGAAGATGAGGTTCTGTAGGTGAAGGTGTAGGTTGTAGTCATGCCGTGGGTGAAAGCTAGTGGTGAATGGGAATAATTGGTATGATATGAAGGTTTATAATGGTTAGGTTTAAGGTTTATGTTTTCATGTTTTAAGTAATGTTTTAGATTGTTAAGTTTGACATTTATGATGGTTTACGTTTTAAGGTTTACATTGTTCGTAGCGACGTAATATTTTTCGCCAAATTTCCTTTTGTTGTTGGGAATGTACCACTTAGTAGTCAAACTTACAGTCCTTAATATAGTTGCTTTTCTAATCGCTAAATGTTTGCTCGTATTATTATTTATGAATGACAACTGCAACTGTAATCGGGTAAAAAAAAAAAACATAAGACTATAGATTCATAATACATAAATAACTACTCACAAATGCTCACATGTTTTCATAACACAACCCTTGGTTTCTATTACTGGCATTGCTTCATACGCCAAAATTTGATAATTCAGAAACACTCATAGACATGAATAAAACTTTTTGTCAAACCTACATATAATGTCATATAAATTATTTTGCTTCACCGTGGCTATTTTTGTTTGCTAGAGATAGGGGTTGAGATTAGACCTTCAATTTTTTATTTTTATTTTTTTTTTGTCTCACTGTGGACTTTTTGTTTGCCACGGTGAGGGGTTGAGTTTGAGATAGTAGACCTTTAATTATTTGTTCCTCACTAGAGTGTTTTTGTCCGCTACAAAGAGAGGTAAAGTCATCTTATACTATGGTTGTTTTCTCAGCTGAGCGTAACACACTGTTCGAAATTGGCCTACATAAGATATGACAGGTTATGAATATTTATGACAGAGTATGAACATAACATTTAAGTGTTGTTGGGATGATTAAGTGGAGTTACTGATTCAGCACACATGTAAGGACAATTAAGAATTAAACATGCAAGGGGAGGTGGGCATTACATAGAGATGGGAGAAGATGAACTGTGTTCATAGAAAAAAAGGGCCCAATGAGGTGAAAATGTCGGATTAAAATCCCATTTTTTTGCCTTTCGCAAAAAATGACGATTTTGGAAATGCCGACTGAAGTATCCACGTGGCCTGGTCAAATCATGTCAGGTGGAAAATAATAGGAATATTGAATTTTTATGTATAAAAATTCAAACAAAAAGAATTTAAAAATGTTCATAGTCCCCAAAAATTATGGACACGCTCGGGATGACATCGTTTTCAAAATTTTGTAGTTTGCTAAAATATTGCTTGATTTTTAATAAGTTTCTAAGACATATAAAACATCGAGCAATATTTCAGCAATCCAAAAATGTCTGAATGTTATGTGAATGAACCGAACTGTTGATATTTTGTACAATATCATGTTAGTACACTTTTTAATCCACGTGGAAAACCTTCAAGAGGCCACGTCGGAAATGTTGAGCCACATTATGGTAGAGGGAGAAAATGTGTGAGGTTGCATGGTAACATGTGAGGGCAAACTCAGCCATCCATATGGACAATCTCGCAGTTAGCAATAGAAAGAGGTGCCTTTTCGTAGATTGTTGGGTTTCTTAACAGACACAATGATAGCCAAACACGCAATGGTTTAGGGTTTTCCAATCATAACGTTTCATAAGTTGTCATTAAAACATGCCCATTGGGAAGACGCGTGTTGGGAATAACTGCCATGATTGCCACCCATTGGCATGCAGACCTTTCGTGTTTTTCCACAGGTCACTATAACCCTATATTTATCGGTCGTTACATTTTTCTGTCTTCACATAACTTAAATATTCCTCTAACATTATTGAAAATCCAATCTACGAACTGTATGTTACTGTTTGGCTTCAGCAATGGCACAAAAATGGACCCTCATTGCAACTTCTTCCCATCCACGATGACCAATCTCTATCCATTAACTTCCTTCCTGGGTAAACCCATTCCCACTTCCGAACTCAGGAAAAGCCTCAGTTGTCGTCCGCAATGACAATTGTGTGTTCACAGTTGAAATGTGTGAAGTCTAGTTTTAGTTATTTGGCTTTCCTTGTCAAAAGTTTTAAATGGTACCACACATTGGTTTTTACAACTCTAGTATATGTTCATCTAGCTGGGTATTGCATCCAAAGGCATTGGTTAAAGATAATCATCATTACAATAGGTTTAATCACTCACGTACATTCTATCCATAAAGCTAAATTTTTTTTATCTAGTCATGCTGTCTAGTAAAAAAAATTGTCAAGCTGTCTAGCTATTTAGACAGTTTTTTTAGACAGCCCACATCGGTTTTCTGACAGCTTTGTTCCAGGTTGAAATCTTAGCCTTATATTTGCTTAGATTAATCTCTGAATTGACAAGTGTCTTTTATCCTTATTTGGACAGAAATTTGGCTACTCCCATGTTAAAACCCTAGCTGCCTTCTTTGTTTCTCTGGCTAGAACATTTTACAATCTTCAAAGAGCGAGTTTGAGCTTTAAGCTTTCTCATTTAGTTGCACAGCCACAAAACTGTTCTTATGCATTAAACCTCATGATCATTGTGCATCTAGGTTGCATTAGTTCTTCAATTTTGTATTGTGTTCTTGATCAAGTTTGTGAGTTAATTTCTCAAGTGGATTAAGTTAATTTCTCATTTGGATTGATCTTGTTAATTCTCGGTGCTATAACGTGATGAGCTCAAGAAGAGCTGCCACTTCATGAAAACCGAAGGAGTTTGTTTCGTGTAAGGCAAGGTTGCACAATGGTAATGCTGCTCTGTAGATAGGGATCTATGAATTGAGCTTGTGTGGTCTTTGTATGAACCTTTGATTACACAAGTGGATTGGACTCAGTGGAGAGTCTCGGGTTTTTAACCCAGAGGTGGGTTTTTCCGGCCAAAAACATCTTCTGTTGATTATTATGTTTATTAGCTTTTATATCTCAATATTTGTATGTGAGATGCGATCACCATAACATGTCCTTTAACTAACATAATCAGTGTTTGAAGCTGTACTGAACCAGATCTTTGTTAACTAGGATCTTTTCAGTAATTCAAGTTTTTAAATAGATTGTTTCCATTATTGTTAAACTAATAATTTAATCTTAGTTGACTGGTGTTGCTGACTAGTCAGACAAGCATATACGCAGATTTTTAAGTGCAAGTTAATTCGCTTGGCATCAATTTCAAAAGAGGTGTCATAATGGTTGAGACTGACGTCGTCTAGACCGTTAAAGTCAAGCATATGCATTGGTAGGTTTTGATGGTGAGGATGTTTGGGAAAGTTGAGAGCACTGAGGTCATACACATCGAACTAACTTTGTCAGTTGGTAAAGCTATTAAAACCCTTTATTTGTCGACTATTTCGATGAGAGTTGGTTTGCATTGGAGTTCATTGGCAAGGATGAACTGGAAAACGTGTTGGAGGGACATCTGTGGTTTATGAGGGATCGGATGTTCCACTTACAAAGGTGGGCGGTAGACTTTAGGGAATCACACCCTATATCTTAGTTAAGGGTATAGGTTAAAGTCTTTGAAATACCAATGCAATATAAGGAGTTGAACATCTTGAAAACTGTCACTAAACCCATTGGTGGCCTTGTTAAGCTTTATGACCCTTGTATTAACTCCTTCAATGGAATGGGCATAAGGGTGTTAATGAAAGTGAATGTTTGTTTCCCCTTGAAGTGGGTCCTTGTGGTAAAGGAAGACAAAGAGCTACAACCTTCCTTAGTTATGAGGGTCTGTTTGAGGTTTACTCCAACTATGGGAGAAAAACAGTACTCAAATGTGGCTATGATGTCAATGTGTTGGATGCTAGTTGGTTTGTGGTCAACTAGGTGTTCAACAACGAGCCAAACATGCTGCAGGAAGATTTCAATGATCGGAACCTTGCTTTAGGCAACCTTGACAATGACCCATCGTTTGCTTCCCTCAACTACCAAGGGCTGTCATCGATGGTGCACACTCCGAGGTGGGTGGATGACTCGGAGAGGACTGTTTGTTGGGCTCCGAGAAAAAGAATAAGATAGAATAAAGGTGATAGTGAGGGGGAATGTAAGGCTGTAGGTCCAAGTGCAAGTGCTGGTGATGGCCTGTGTGCAAATGATTGATGATGCTGGATGATATGGGCAAGTGGATTTAAGTAGTTTATATTTAATTTTAGCATGTTTCAATCAATGTTTTAGTTTTAGTCTTTTATGTTCGACGTCTTTTTATATATTACTGTTCAGGCGGTCGGAAGAGTAAATTTCATTTTAGCGTGTATTAATTAATGTTTATGTTTAACCAAGTTGGTTTTAAGTTTGAAATGTTTGTGTTTAAGAAGGTTATTTTTAGTGTGTTATGTGGGATGGAAACATCGGATTGCTCTTTACAATTTATTTTGTCACTTTTGGTTTCATTGTCTCCTATCATTTATGCATGACCCTTTCCTACTACACCATCACAAACATTCATAAAATAAGGATAGTCATAGATTCTCACATACTTTCATAACGCATAAACTTTGTTTCAAAAATTGCCTTTAAAATTAATTCAACTTGACTCATCCATAACAACAAATCATCTAGAAGAAGATAATGAAAGCACCCTCAACCCTAGTATATTCTTCCACACCACTTACAAAATTGTCCAAATTATTAAAGTTTATTTTCCAATTTCCTTTGTTTGATTCTGGTTCAATGTCTAACTTAATTGTGGAAATGGGTTTCATAGTACTCCAACTTGCTCTAGGACATCATGGATCACAAATATTCATATCTTGTAATAAAGGCTTCATAAATTGTCACTTGCTTTCACAATACATAAGGGGTGGTTTGAAATAGTGTGGTTCAAATTCATTCCATTTAACTGATCCATAACAACAAATAACCAGGAATGAGATAACTAAAGCATCCCGAAACCCACTAAATTCATCAAGAACAAGTAAATTCATTACGTTACATCATCCATAGTGAAAGACTTGGACATCAAAGTATATTCCTCCTAAGCAATGGAACCTGTGTTAACAAAATAAAAATATATACACCACCACATATTCTACAAAATACTACTTGTTTTATTGACAACAAGATTACATCAACAACCATTGAATCATTGAACACCGCTTCGCTTACACATTGTGCACCCCATGTAACACGTTGATTACCATCCTTAATCAGAATGCAGGGAATTTTGCAGCTTAATAAGATCAAACAGAAGGTCACCAAACAAGAACTCTATGACTTTTAAAGTGAAAGTCTTGCAGTCCTCCCTGTGCCACCAACAAGTTTTAGAAATAATTTACACACAATTCAATCATTTAACTTAACTAACAATTCAATAAATTTTTAATTGAGCCATTGTTTTGTTGTGGAGCTGTTCAACTTACAAGGGTCTTCGCAACTTGATCTTGAAATGAACGTGCCCACAAGTTTATAAGATTTAGTTGAATGTTCTTTGAAGAGAGCTTTGGCAGTGTAATAATCATCAAAAGTTTGGCAGAGGTTCTTCTGTGTATATATTTTTTCAACCGCTATGCTTCTGGGAGGACCTTGTATTTATAGGCTTCTCAAGGCTTGCCTTTGGGTGGATTTGGCTTTGATTTATGTCTTAATTCATCCATGGCAGAATTTATGTATGTTTTGTGTCTTAGTTCCCTTGCTTGGCTAAGTTTAACAGCCCTTGTTGCCTATTTTGTGAGCAATCTTCAATTCTTGCTTGTTTTATGAAGATGCTTTAACTTTCTTTCCGGTTTTACGATCAATTTGGACCCTTTTGCTTGTTTTATATTTCCTTTGCTTGATTTGTGCCACATGCCATTGATGACTTGTCCATTTGTGATGAATCATATGCCATGTGGAGCTTTGTGATGCATCATTTGTATGCAACAAAATTTACATGCCTACAAATGCCCTCACTTCAAGGCGCGTTGTAAGCATATGCTTGTCACATGTAGGAAACGTGTTTCGAAGTCTTGCAATGTGAATGTTCTAACTCAAGGGTCTTCGAGACTTGATCTTGAATTAGTTTGCTTCTTCAAGGGCCGTTAAGGCTTGATCTTGAATGAAATGAAACTTTTCTTCAAGGGCCTTAGAGGCTTGATCTTGAGTGAAATGAAATTTGTTTTTTCAAGGGCCATAGAGGCTTGATCTTGAAAGAAATTTTGAAAATGGATAAATAGGCACATACTTATTGTGCGTATTTGATTTTCCATAATCTTTGACAAAATACATTTGGCGCATTTTGAAATTTTCCTTGTGGTTGTAGGAAAAATGCTTTCCTTCCTTCGATAGGAATCCCCTTCAATTTTGGTAACGAGGGTGACTTCCTTCAAAGTGTTGGAAAGCTTTTGATGATTTCCTTCAAGGTTTTGGAAAGTTTTAACGCTTGTCCTTATGTAAGTAGGATGTACATTTTTCTTTCCTTATTTCTTCCCCACGGCAAGGAGGAATTTTTTTGTTTCCTCTTTTCTTTTTCCCACAGCAAGGAAGAAGATGTTTTGTTCCTTGTTTTGATTTCCATGGCAAGGACAATTTTCTTTCCTTTTTTTTTTTTTTAATTTCCCACGGCAAGGAAGGAGTTTTTTTCTTTTCCCTTTTGATTTCCTACAGCAAGGAGGGGTTTTTTATTTTTTATTATTTTTTTTGTCTTTTGATTCCCCACGGCAAGGAGGTATTTTTCCTTTCCCTTTTTTTTGTTTTGGAAAACATGTCATCTGACTTGCATGCCCAGGTGGAGGTTGATTTCTCTTCTGGAAAATTCTGTAAAAAAATGGGAAACTTAGTCATATCCCTTATCTTTTCTGGCATATATTGCATGCCACTAGGAAAAATTAGGAAAGCCTTCAACTTTGCATTTTCCTACAGCTGCACAATCCTGAAAGGAAAACAACTTCTGCAGGAATGATTTTGAAAACTGGAAGTTTGGCTTTAGGGAAAATTATGAAATTTGGATACAATGATCCTCAAAACTCATCCGGAAAGTTGAATTATCACCAAAAACGTCCTACCTGCGCAGATTGGGTGAAACTTGCCATTTTTTTTTGTTTGGAATTTGCTTCCTTCTTTTTGTTGGAATGTGCTTACTTATTTTGATTTTTCGTTTGCTATTTGGGTATGTATTTCCCTTATAGCATTAGGAAGCAATTAACCCTTATATATAGGACCATTGGGTGTATAATTTTTTTCACACACACAATTGTTTGCCATGGACTACCTTGAAGCTTCAGCCGTGGGTTTATTGCTGCTGCCGTGCCTTATAGCTATTACTGCCATGCCCTTTTTTCTGCTTAGAGCTTGTTGCAGTGCATCACTTTTCTGGCGTGGGGTTGTGCAAAAGATTGTAACATTTTTACGCTGTGTAATGCCTTTTGGTCACAACTTTCCTTGGTGGTGACGTTGTCGTGCCTCTTGCCGCTGCTTGGAGCTTGTTGCAGTGCATCACTTTTACTGTGTAGGGTTATGCAAAAGACTGCAGCATTTTTACACTGTGTAGTACCTTTTGGCCATAACTTTCCTCGGTGGTGACGTTACTGTGCAGTGCAAGAAACTACTTGCGTAATTGATGCGGGGTTGCGTAGTACGATTCCATGGCATTTAGTTTTCTTTGCTACTGTAGCGTGCTTTGAAGGACCGTCTTGTAGCTGCCCTCTTTGCCGTGCTTAACCAAGCTTCGTGGTTGTGACTTCATCATCGTCATCTTTCAACGCTTAAGAGTTTTATCTCGCATGTCTTTTGTGTTAATGAAGTGATTTTTCTTTCTTTGCCACCTCGCTTTCGTGCATATGTTGCTTTGTTTATTTTGCTGCAACCATGATATTTTTTAAGTACTTTAAGAATAATACCATCACTATTCTTGCAAAGGAAGGCGATTCGCAAGATAAGGGAATGACATTGAAGCTTTGCGCGCCGGTGATTGGACCTAAGGTGATTCTTCTTCCTGCAAAAGACAACTCACTACATATCAAGTCGTGGTCTTCTAAAGTGTCTTGGGAGGTGACATATTTTAGTCAATCAACTGTGAAGAAGAAGGCGTGTACATCAAAGATTCTTATCTTAAATCCTTCGCACCATGCTCGTGACAATTCACCGGCTTCGTTTAAGCTTTTTGGCAATCGCATCTGTAGCGGAGCTGTGACTTGGAATAACACTTGCCAACTACTGGAGAAGCCGTCTTTGTTTTTTTTTTTTTTCACTTTGTAATAAGGCTTTGTAGCTGAAATCTTCCTTTGAAGAAATAAAGTATTCACATTCTTGAATTTTGCTCTTTATTCTTCAAAGTGTTTGTGTTTTTGTTGATGATGTGATTGTACTTCAAGTTTTTTTAAGTTTCAAGTTGCCTACGTACCCTCGGTTGAGGAAGGATCAAGTCATGACGTAGTTCAAGGGAGTGATGGGTTTTGGCGATTTTGATGGTGATTTTATTTTATTTTTGTTTTGTTTTGCCATACACAGTTTATGCTCTTATGGGCCATTAGCGTTTGGTGTCACCTTTTAAGCTCGTACAAACAAGGAGCGTTGTGTGTCATATGGTGTCGATTGTAGTTTAGCTCATGCAAGCTAGGAGTGTTTTGCCATTTGCAGTTTAGGCTCGTGCAGACGAGGAGCGTTATGTGTCATTTGGTTTAAGGGTGGTAACGCTTCAAGAATCTATCGTTGATGGGGCCTATCTTCAAGCTGTCTTCTGCCATGATTAGGTAGGTACCATTGGTGTAGACTTCCTGTATTACGTAAGGTCTATCCCACTTTGATGTGAATTTGCTTTTTGTCTTGTGAGTTGTGATGATGGGCCTTCGTAATGCCAAGACAAGATCTCCAGTTTGGAAAGACCTTAGGCGGACCTTTTTGTTGAACGCCTTGGATAGCTGTGCTTGGTAGCACTCCAAGTGTTAAGCCTTCTTGTATAGCCATCCTTATACGAGAGAATAAGGTGTAGCTTAGGTAGGAGTCCTATGTGTCGTCCTATATGCCCAAAGTGCTTCGCTTATTCTTTCGTGCCAATCTCTCTTTGTTCAACCGATCACCATCTTAAGAAGGTTGTACAACGTTTTGTTGAATGGTTTTGCAAGACTGTTAGCCGAAGCGTGATACATAGAAGACTTGTGTTGCTTAAACTTGTATTTCTCGCAGAGCTCATCCACGAGTCGGTTGGAGAACTGTTTTCCGTTGTCAGTGATGATGTAGCGGGGCACACTATATCAGTAGGTGATATGCTCCTTGATGAAGCGGACGATAGTTTCCTTCTTGACTTCCCTTAAGGGTACGACTTCAACCCGCTTGGAGAAATATTCCGTTGCGGCTAGGATGCAAGCTTCTCTAGCAGATGATTTTGGTACGATTGGTCCCACGACGTCTAATCCCCATGCATCAAATGGCCATGAAGCAACCGTAGGGTGTAATTGTTGAAGATATATCCTGAAAGTCAATCTTTGGAAGAAACCTTTTAGGACAATGTCTGTATATGTAGTTAACTCTAATACAGCAAAAGGGCAAAGTCACTTATTAGGACTCTCTCAATAAACACTATACGTCTAAAATAATGAATCCATGGATAATGAATTGATGGAAGAAGTAATCTAATAATGTTGGACTGCAGAGACGTTCTTCACATAACCATATGTCCAAAAGGTTCCTGGTTATAGGATTTTCAGAGGGACACTGACAATACAAAGACCAGTACATACTATGTCCCCTTTAAATGGGAAGGATGGAAAGTCTCAAGCTATTCATGTAGTGACACTAAGACAAGTGTGTAGGTGCTCATTAAGGGAATGAGTTCACTGAACACAATCAAACGAGAGTACTTGCATGAAGGTCTACTCACATGTCAAGCAAGTAACTCTACTAGTTGGAATAATGTAAGTAATCCCTTGACCTGAGACATCATAATTGTCTTAGGAATACGTTGCTGATAATTTGATAATGAGACATGACCACATCTCATCTTAGATGTGTTCTATGCATTGTTAGGGTCAGTGATTTATTCTCAAAGGCATGTGAATGATCAACAAGGGATCTCTAATCCTCGTTATGAGAGGAAGAATACTCTAAGATATGGTTCGGGAATCTTTGGCTGAAGTAACGAGCGTAATGATGGAAGGCGTTCCTATATGACTCAATTGAATCATATAACTAGTATAATCACATTAGGGGTTTGACATTAAGTATCCATACCGTAGTAATGTGATTGTGAGTATTGTATTAGTGAATGATCGAATTACATTGTAATTCCAACTGAATAAGTTCTCCGACCAAATTCTACATTAACTTGGGTAGCCATGATATATGGTTAGAGGTCACTCATGGCTTGTGGGTTCTTCTAGATGATTAAATAAGTAGTCATCAAAGAAGAAGGAGAATTATTCACTGAGTGATTGGATAAATACTAATCAATTGGATTGGTACCAATCACCTCACTGCCTCATTAATTAGAACCTAAAACAATTGTACACCGATGCACTCTTGTAATGAGACAACTAAAGGATGATGGAATTAATTAATTGGATTAATTAAGTGCTATGATTAATTAGAAAGTCTAAAGAAATCATAGAAGCGATGAAAGATCGTTTCAGGCTTAAAGAAAAGTTCGGGTTCATTCGGGCCTATCGGGCCTAAACCCATTGGGTTTTTTATTCAATCATAGGATGACTTGAAATGATAAAAACCCAAAGTCCAAACCTACACTAAGGGGCCGGCCAAAGATGAGGAAAGAAGAGAGAGAAAGAGTCAATTAGTTGACTTACTTCTTTTACCTTTATAAAGAAAGTTGAATGAAAAGTTTCATTAGGGCTTTTTGTGTGAACTTTTCAACAAGAGAAAAACAAGTCTCTCTCTCTCTACACACATACATAGCCGGCCAACAAGAGGGGAAATAGCTAATCATCTCTTCTCCTTTTGGTTATTCCAACATCCATCTCACTACACTAGTGAGTGTAGATCTTTAAAGGTCTTCTACTTTGGAGACTAGAGGAGAATCAAAGGAGTACCAAATCTATCAAGGTAGAGGAAGCAAGGAGGGAGGCTAGAATCAAGGAGTTCCAAGATCAAAGAGCTTGGAGGTTGTCCATCTTTGGTCTAAAGTCTAGATCAAGAGGTATAAAACTCAACCTTCACTTTGTTCTTCCATATTTTGTTTGATAATATGTGATAATATGCTTCCGTTGCTTATGTATAGAAATTTAGAATTGGATCCAACATTGGATGTCTCTTCATTTTCAATGAAGAGATAATTGGATATCTCTTTATTATGACTAAAGAGATATTTGGGTGGAAACATTAAAAGTAATGACTTTAGTGTGTTCAATCATGCAAAATATATCACCATATAGAAGCTTACAACATTGTTGTTTGGATGGGAAAGTTCATTTATGAAATCTCCATTTCGGTTCCAACCTGAAAGTGTCTCTAATGAGCTGACACTACGACACTAATGGGGCGATCACTCAAGCCAAGTAATCAAGGTCTCATCAAGATCCGAACTCAAATACGAGACTGAACCACGTGATTGAAAATCATGTATAATGGTGATGTCGTTAATCTCAAGGTTGTTTTTATGGATAACTACTCATCCATTTTTTGAAATGAATTCAGAAGAGGTATCATCACTGATGACCAAGTTGATTAGCTCTAGTGCAAGTGGGAGATTGTTGGAAATGTGCCCTAAAAGCCAATCATTTGATGATACTTTACAGACATAAAGTCTAAGGAATATGTAATTGGGAGAATGTGATCTAAAGAAGTTAGATTCATGAGACTATTCTCTTTCTTATACATATCCTAAACGTTCTTGATCATAAGATTGCCAATTGGGCATTGACAGTCTGTTAAGATCAGTACGTGTTATGTTTTCTTTTAGAAATAGTGACTGGCCTCGAGTCGTTGGTGTGACTGACACCAAGACAAGTATGTAGGTGCTCAATATAGAATGAATCCACTGAACACGATCAACAAAGAGTTCTCATACTCATGTCACATGAGAACTCATGGTTGGGATAATGCAAAGTAGTCATTTGACCTGAGGCATCATAGTTGTCTTGTGGTTAGGTCCTTGATCTTTAGCTATGTCAAAGTCACTCCATCAGAGGAGGTGTCCATGGCATAGTTGGGGTTAAGCCACTTAGCCATGGAGGCAAATGAATACGCAACAAGGGATCTCTAACCTTTAAACCGTTTGAGGGAAAATACTCTATGATATGATTAAGAATCTGTGGCCAGAGTATGAATGAGAATTAAGAAATTGTTCCAAATCACGTTCAAAGTAATCATATAAGTAAGAGAATAACATTGGATAATAGACATGAATAAACTATCAAACCAAACAATGTGGTCAGAAAGTATTGTATTAGAGAAATACTGTATTTCATTGTAATCCTAAACTGAATAGGTTTTCCACCTCTTTTGATTAGCCTGGGTAGCTATAACATACTGCTAGGTGTCACTCATGGTTTGTGGAAGCACTAAAGTGTTGGAAGTATGCCCACAAAGCCACTCATTTGATGTAATAGCTTTTTGGAATACTTATTGTGTTAAACTTTTATATGTTTAATAGAGGGCAAAGCTTATTGTTAATCACTATTTATAGTATCTTGTGTTTAAGCAATAAGGGAATCCAAGGAATGTATTTGATCTAAGAGACAAGTGATTTAAGTTAGTTAAATTAACGAGACCTTTCTCTTATGTTCATTCCTAAAACGTTCCTAGCCATAGGATTGCCAATTGGGCATTGACAATCCGCTAAGGTTAGTATGTGTTATGTCGACTCAAGCGTGAGTATGAACTAGTCTCAAGTCATTTGGTGTTGGACACTAAGGCAAACACATAGGTGCTCGAAAGAGTAATCGAGTACACTGAACAACGATCAAACGAGAGTTCGAACATACATGTCATGTGAGAACTCGATAGTTGCAATATGCAAAGTAGTCCTTTGACCTGAGGCATCATTGATGTCTAATGGTTAGGTCCTTGATCTTTGATTATGTCAACGGCATTCCATTAGAGTGTCCACGGCATTGTTGGGGTCAAGCTATCTAGTCATGTAGGCATATGAATGCACAACAAGGGATCTCTAACCTTCCATGGTGGAAGGAGAATACTCTAAGATATGATTCGAGAGTCTTTGGCCAAAGCATATGAATATGACTAAGGAAGCTTGTTCCAAATCTTATTCAATTGAATCATATAGAGAAGTATCACATTGGATAGTAGACATGAAACAAACTATCACTTAAACAATGTGATTAAGAGTATTGTATTAAAGAAGGACCGTATTGCATTGTAGTTGTAACTGGATAGGTTCTCCAACCACTTCTACTTAGCTTGGGTAACCATGACATGCTGCTAGGCGTCACCCATGGTTTGTGGAAGCCCTAAAGATTAGCAAACACTAATTTTAAGGGAGAATTGAAATGTGGTTTCTATTCACAATCGATCGTTAAGAGTAACATCGCCCACTACCTCACTAATTGGAACCTAATGGATTGTACACCGAGTAAGGATATAAGTGAAGAAATTATATGAAATGGATAAGCAATTAAATGGTTTAATTGAAGAATGGTCAAGATTAATTAAATAGTTAATTAATTATACGAAACGTTCGTATTGGGCGTTTAAGTTAGTTTTGGGCTTCGGGGCACAAAAACGTTTTGGTCCACAAGGCCCATTATGTTTAAGTTGTATGACAACTAAAACAAAATGGGCAATTAAGCCCAATAACAACATATGGCCGGCCATAAGGGTGAGGGGTAGCAAACTTGTATTAATTACAAGTTTGCCACTCACATGAAATGAAGTATAAAATCAACATTATAGCTTTGTTTCACATTAGGGTTTTCTAATTGAATTTGGGTGAAACATATTCTCTCATTTTCTACATAGAGGCCGGCCACTTAGGGGAGGAACATCTAGCAATCTATTCTTCCTGATAGGAGCATATTCATGCGACTTAAATGGCTTGTTCTCGTACATTTACGTTATGTTTCTTTAGTTATTTTAGTTCTTTATGCTTCTTTTGTGTGTTTTCAGGTTCTAAGGGCTTAGGGAGCAAGAAAGTGCATTTTGAGGCTATTTGGAGCATTTTTGGGCATGGATTGGATAGCTTATCCATGGAGCCAAAGTTTGGACGAATTTGAAGGCCTTATTTTCACTTTGGACATAAAACAAAGGGCCTAGCCCATTCTCTCTTAAACCAACCCCAAGGCCATGCATTTCCTTCCAATTCCAAAACCCACAATCACTTCAAAGGCCATGCAAATCCATATTCAACACCTTAAACTACAACCATGCATCATTACACCACCTTCTCCATCTTTATTCCACATATAATTCACCTTAGCTATCACATTCACACACATGCAATTACAAAACACCATCAAAGCCGTGCTTCCCCCTTTGTTCCCACCAAACACATGCACCCAAACAAAGCCAACCTAGCTAACCCTACATGCATTTTTTATTCACTCTTCATCATTGCATACATCACCAAACACTTCCATTGTTGCCGTGCCTTTCCCTTCCATTTTCTGCACCTTTCCTCCTTGCAATTCCACATGCTTTCATCACCATAACCCACCTACAATCCACCTAATTCACAAAGCTTTTCCCAACAAACAATTTCACCAAACACATGCACCAAAACCTTCAATGCCGTGGGTTCCCTTGCCTTTCCAGCATTCCCCTTGTGCAATTCCAGCTTTCCACCCACTTTCCTAGCTGTTTTTCACATGCATTGCAGCCACATTCTCACCCACTCTCTCCCTATATAAACCACACACACTTCATTCATTTGTCATTCATTCACTCCCCATTCAATTCACATCTCATTTTTATACACAACACACCACATTCACTCACCACCATTCTTGTCGTGCATACCCCTTCATTTTCTGCATATTTTCTCTTCATTCCAACCACTCCAACCACTCCTCATCCCCCCAAAACTCACATTAGACCTTGTGCTACAACAACGAGGAAGAAAAGAGTGCCTAAACGTTCATACAATTCAAGTTTGAGTTGTTGGAATGTTTAGGTGTTTCTTTGATTTCAATGTTTAAATTCAATTTTCTTTGTTTTGTAATGGAAGAGAAGAGTGCCTAAACGTTCATACAATTCAAGTTTGAGTTGTTGGAATGTTTAGGTGTTTCTTTGATTTCAAAGTTATGAGGAACTAAACCCCCCCCTTTAGCTAGGGGATGATTCAAAATACATGTTTATGCTTGCAATATGAATTGATTACTTTTGGTTGGAATTTCATAAGTTGTGGATTCAATTTGTTTAACCGTTTGAATGAATATGACGCTAGAATATAAGTGAGTTTCACCTAATAGTTACGAACTTATATTCACAAGTAGTGGAGGTTGCTTATAAACAATCGCGTTAAACGAATTCTTGGCATAAGTTTCATGCATATTCCATAGTAACGAATGCCTCGTCAATGTTTATGATTTCCGTTGAACTTAATGATCTTTGTTGAATGTCTCTATCATGCGTATTCCATAGTTAGGGACTTTGATTAAGAATAATTTGGTTGTAATGCGTATTCCATTCAATCCAACGAATCTAGGGAAATCTGAAAGTTAATTTAAGCGGACCTAATTAACTTGGAGCATTGAGTTTCATAATTTATCGAAAGACCAACCGAAAATCAATCTTGTATGCAAATGTAACATGTGTGGAGAAGAACCCCTTAGCTATTTCATCATCCATCTTTTCATCACATTCATCTTTACTATCTGTTTTAAATTATAATCTGTTCGTTTAATTTAATCTCGTCCAACCACAATCCCCCCCTATTTTGTTAAGTCTTAATCATTTGATTTGTCTTATTTTATGTTTTTAAGTATTTGGAGTCTTTTGAACTTGTTTTGAGTCTTTTAGTTTGTCTTAGTGTTTTAAAAGTTAGTTTTATTTATTTGAGTCAAGTGTTTAGCATCCCTAGTTAATCCCCGGTTAGAACGATCCCTACTTACATCATTACTACAATTGTCACAAATAGGGTTTAGTTTGTGTGCGTATAAATATCGCATCAAATTTTGGCGCCGTTGCCGGGGATTGGCAAAATTGCTAATCCCTTGTCTTGAGTCTTGTTTAAATTGTTTAGTTTCTGTTTTGTTTTAATTTTTTTTGCACCGTGTGTATGTGTTTTGTTTTTGTGCCGTGTGTGGCAACTTGTTTTCTTACTTGTGCCAAGTCTATTAAGTTGGTTATTTATCTTGTTTACTTTTGTGTGTAGGTACTAGTTTATGACCCGTAGCTCACAACCTGTTCGTGAGCATATCTCCGACTTTGACGGTGATTTCGAGAGGACTTTGAGAAGGAACAAGAAATTGCAAGAGTCTAATCCTCCTAGTCCCGAACCTGAAGTAGAAGAGGAAGCCACGGATTGGGTTAAAGAAGAAGTACCAACCATGGCCATGGACAATCGAACCATCAAAGAGTTTTCTGCCTCGGGTTTGGCCAATGCAGCCCCTCTTTACATTCAATACCCCGAGGCTGCCCAAGGCAAGACTGATGAATTCGAGTTGAAGTCAAGCTTGTTGCACCACATTCCGAAATACCATGGGCTTTCCATGGAAGATCCCAACAAGCATCTCAAGGAGTTCGAGGTTGTTTGTTCGAGCATGACACCCATAAATGTTGATGGGAACATTCTGATGATAAAGGCTTTTCCATTCTCTCTTGTGGAAAAGGCTAAGGATTGGTTTTATGAATTGGCACCCGGGACCGTTACTTCTTGGGAGAGCATGAAGAGAGCGTTCTTGGAGAAGTTCTTCCCTACTTCAAAAGTCATTCTCTTAAGGAAGAAAATTAGCGGAATCCAACAAAGTCAAGGAGAATCTTTTCCGGCATACTACGAGCGTTTTAAAGCCCTTGTTGCATCATGTCCTCAACATCAAATGAAGGAAGAGCTTCTCCTTCAATACTTCTATGAGGGCCTTCTTCCCATTGAAAGGCAAATGCTCGATGCTTCGGCGGGAGGTGCATTGGTGGACAAAACACCTATGGCAGCCAAGACCCTAATTGCAAACCGTGCTCTAAATGCACAACAATATGAAGGTGTTGGGCAGAGAGACGCCCCACGGCCACATCATGTAAATGAGGTAAGTTCTATTTCTGAATTACAATCCCAAATGGCTAACCTTACATCTATGTTGTCGCAGTTTGTGGAGGGCCCCAAAGCGCAAGGAGCTACAATCTGTGGTGTATGCTCCATTCAAGGGCATCCATCCGAGACATGCCCTCAATTAATTGAGAACGGAGGGTGGGAATCTGCCAATGCCATGGGCTATGGGAATCAAAACCAACCAAGGAACGATCCATATTCTAACACATATAATCCAGGTTGGAGAGATCACCCAAATTTCAGATGGAGAGATGCACAACAACCTGCCCAACAAAGTGGATTCCGACAACCTCCGGGTTTCTTTCCAAGGCCAATGGCACCACAACCACCTCCTCAAGCACAATCATCCCAAACCAACTCAGGTACGTCTATGAATGATGATAAAACATATCAATTATTAACCACAATGGCGCAGGGAATGCAGAACCAAGCAAAGGAGGTGAATGAACTAAAGAAACAAATGGGACAAATGGCCGAATTTTTGGGACAATTTCGTGAGAATGGTAAGTTACCAAGCACTACGGTGGTCAATCCAAAGGGTGGCTTCGAATCTGCAAAAGCTATCACACTAAGAAGTGGAAAAGAAGCGGGAAGCAAAGCACATGAATCTGCCCAAAACAAGGAAGATGAGCAATCCGACCCCACGGCGAGTGTAGCACCACCCAAGCCGCAACCATCTAAACCTTCCCATCCATCCATCTCAGGTAATGTTGTCCCAAATGTTGTGATTTCGAACACTAATCTGCCCAATGTTCCTTTCCCTCGCAGATTTGCACAATCAAAGAAGGAAGAAAGCGAAAAGGACATTTTGGATACCTTTCGAAAAGTCCAAGTAAACATTCCTTTACTTGATGCCATTAAGCAAGTGCCCAGGTATGCGAAGTTTTTAAAAGAGTTATGCACAACTAGGAAAAGAATTTCAAACAAAGAAGTTGTGAAAGTAAGTGAAAATGTATCCGCAGTTTTGCAACGAAAGTTACCTCCAAAGTGTAAGGATCCAGGGAGCTTTACTATCCCATGTACAATTGGAAACACTAGATTTGAACAATGCATGTTAGATCTTGGTGCTTCTATTAATGTCATGCCATATTCCATTTATGCATCTATGCACCTTGGTGAGTTAAAAAAAGATGGCGTTATAATTCAATTGGCCGATCGTTCTAACGCTTATCCCAAAGGAGTCCTTGAGGATGTTTTAGTACAGGTCAATCATCTTATCTTTCCTGCAGATTTTTATGTCTTAGAAATGGAGGATTCGAGCCATGCTCCATCATTGCCAATCTTGCTAGGCCGTCCATTCATGAAAACAGCAAGAATAAAGATAGATGTGTATACGGGAACATTAACCATGGAATTTGATGGGGACATTATTCATTTTAATCTTTCTGAAACCATTAAATATCCAATTGAGGACCATTCTTGTTTTGCTATTGACATTGTTGATTCTTTGGCACAGGTGCATTTGGATCGAATGAACGAAGATGCACTTGAAGTGGCATTAGTGCACGGCATAGGAGCAAGAATTGAGGGTGGGGGAATCCTTACAAGCTATGGTATGGAATCTGACCATATTGCCGTGCCCCCTTGTAGTGAAGTACTTGAAATGGTTGCTGCCCTCGAGTCATTGCCCTCACACTCTGGTAAGTCTTCTCTCTCAATTTTAGATTCGGTTTTGACTAACAAGTTACTTCCATCAATTGTGCAGCCACCTGCACTTGAGTTAAAGCCATTACCTAGTCACTTGAAGTATGTTTTCTTGGGAGAAGATCAGACACTACCTGTCATCATTACCAGCTCACTCACGACCCAAGAAGAAGACAAGTTGATAAGGGTGTTAAAAGAGCACAAATCTGCCATTAGATGGACTTTGGCGGATATCAAAGGCATTAGTCCCACCACATGCATGCATCGCATCCTTTTGGAGGAGGGAGCCAAGCCATCTCGTGAAGCTCAACGTCGCCTTAATCCACCCATGTTGGAAGTAGTAAAAAAGGAAATTATAAAATTACTTGATTGTGGTGTTATATATCCTATTTCTGATAGTCGTTGGGTGTCACCCGTGCAGGTTGTTCCAAAGAAGTCCGGAGTCACGGTGATGAAGAATGAAGAACAAGAGCTTGTACCCACTCGTGTTGTGACAGGTTGGCGTGTTTGAATTGATTACAGGAAGTTAAATGCCATAACAAGGAAGGATCACTTTCCATTGCCATTCCTGGACCAAATGCTAGAAAGGTTAGCCGATTATAAATTTTATTGCTTTCTTGATGGATATTCCGGATATAACCAAATTGTGATAGCTCCTGAGGACCAAGAAAAGACAACTTTCACGTGCCCCTTTGGCACCTTTGCATATAGGCGTATGCCATTTGGGTTGTGCAATGCCCCCGCGACGTTTCAACGATGCATGGTGAGTATATTTTCTGATTATGTGGAGAAGATCATTGAGATATTCATGGATGATTTTAGCGTGTTTGGTAATTCATTCGATCATTGCTTGAATAATCTGACCTTAATTTTGAAACGTTGTGTTAAAACGAATCTTGTGCTAAATTGGGAAAAATGTCACTTCATGGTTAAGAAAGGTATTGTTCTAGGACATATTATTCTGAAAAAGGCATTGAAGTGGATAAATCTAAGGTGGACCTTGTTCGTCACTTACCCTCTCCAACTTCGGTTAGAGAGGTTCGTTCGTTTCTTGGTCACGCAGGTTTTTATAGGCGTTTCATAAAGGATTTCTCCAAGATTGCACAACCACTATGCCAATTGCTTCAAAAAGAGGTGGTTTTCGAGTTTGATGATGCATGCTCCACGGCATTCAAGCGCTTAAAAGAAGCTCTCACTTCGGCTCCCATTATCACACCTCCAGATTGGAGCCTTCCATTCGAGCTGATGTGCGATGCTTCGGACTATGCGATTGGTGCTGTTTTGGGGCAGCGAAAGAACAAACAACCTCATGTTATTTATTATGCATCTAGGACACTAAATGATGCTCAATTGAACTACTCAACCACTGAAAAAGAATTACTTGCTGTGGTATTTGCATTAGATAAGTTCCGATCCTACTTACTTGGTACTAAAGTTATTATTTTTACGGATCATGCAGCTCTCAAGTATTTGCTCACGAAAAAGGAGGCCAAGCCTAGACTAATTCGTTGGATATTGCTTCTACAAGAGTTTGACATTGAGATTCGAGATAAGAAGGGCGTGGAGAACGTGGTGGCTGACCACCTAAGTCGAATGGTGCATGAGGAAGCATTGCCAATTTCTGAAACCTTCCCCGATGAGCAATTGATGTCTATCTAGGTAAGTGAGCCTTGGTATGCGGATTTGGTGAACTTTTTGGTGTCTAAAGATATCCCTAGCACACTTAATAGGAATCAACGTGATAAGCTTAAAAAGGATGCTAGGTTTTATGTTTGGGATGACCCATACCTCTGGAAATTTTGTCCCGATCAGATTGTACGACGTTGTGTGAATGAATCTGAGTTTCAATCTATTTTAACATTCTGTCATTCATATGCATGTGGGGGACATTTTGGCACCCAACGCACTGCCCTTAAAGTCTTAGAATGTGGGTTTTATTGGCCTACCATCTTTAGGGATGCTAGAACATTTTGCATGTCTTGTGATAGATGCCAAAGAACGGGCAATATTGGTCCTAAACAACAAATGCCGCAAACCCCCATTTTTAGTGTTGAAATCTTTGATGTTTGGGGTATTGATTTTATGGGTCCCTTTCCTTCGTCACATGGGTTTCTTTATATATTGCTTGCTGTGGACTATGTGTCGAAATGGGTGGAAGCAAAAGCCACCCGAACTAATGATTCTCGAGTGGTTGCAGATTTTGTGAAAACTAACATTTTTGCAAGGTTTGGAATGCCACGAGTGCTAATCAGTGATGGAGGTTCCCATTTTTGTAATCGAACCATCGAGGCGTTGCTCAAGAAATACAATGTCACGCATAAGGTGGCCACACCTTATCATCCTCAAACGAGCGGGCAAGCCGAGGTTTCGAATAGGGAAATCAAGCAAATTCTTGAGAAGACCGTGGGGCCTACAAGGAAGGATTGGAGTTTGCGCTTAAACGATGCATTGTGGGCGTATCGCACTGCCTACAAAACTCCCATTGGGATGTCACCTTTTCGGCTCATCTATGGGAAGCCATGCCATCTTCCCGTCGAACTAGAGCATCGTGCATATTGGGCCGTCAAAACATTCAATATGGACCTTGATGCCGCAGGTTTACATAGGAAGCTTCAATTGTGTGAGCTTGATGAAATCCGAAATGAAGCATATGAGAATGCCCGGATTTACAAGGAGAAAACGAAGGCATTCCATGACAAGATGATTCGTGCCAAGACGTTCTTTATTGGGCAAAAAGTGTTGTTGTTCAATTCTCGCCTTCGGTTGTTTCCGGGTAAGTTGCGTTCCAAATGGGTTGGTCCTTTTATTGTCACTAATGTTTTCCCTCATGGTGCAGTACAAATCAAAAGTTCAAGGACGCAGCAAGAATTCAAAGTGAATGGGCATCGATTGAAGCCCTATTACGACACGTTTGAGGAGCATGTCGTGGAGGAGGTACCCCTCCATGCCGTGGAACCTAGTCAAGCTTAAACGGAGGTACCGTCCGGCTGCAAGACGTAAAAGAAAGCGCTACTTGGGAGGCAACCCATGCATTCAACAAAGGAAGACTTAGAAAGCACTCCAATTCCAGATTCCTAAAAACTCTTCTCTTTGTTGCTATTTCGTTTCTGCCTTGTTAGGTTGTTTAGTTGTTATTGTTTGTTTGTTTATTAATTGTGTGAGTCTATGATTGTAACATTGAGAAAATGTTTGGTTTATTGATAGGCACTGCTAAACAAAGAAAGATGGAGCCTTCACAAAGGGCGTTTACTTGAAGCCCCACTACTGGGCAAAACTCTAGAAGCAGGAGGCATAGATGCGGAAGGCATCGGAGCAGAAGGCATCGAGGCGGAAGGCATCGGGGCGGAAGGTATCGGAGCGGGAGGCATCAAAGAAGAGGCCTCAATACTTGGCCAAACGCTGGATGAGCCCGGAAAAATGTGCCTCTGGAAGTAAGCCGCAAGCCTTTGACGGTCACTTTGCATTCGACCATTGGATTCTTGCAGCTCATCAAGCTTCCTCTTCATGCCCGTCGAATAGTTGTTTGCAAGCACATGCAAACTTCTATTCTCATACTTCAGCTGCTTGATCTCCTGCTTGAGACTTTCTACCTCTGCCATCAATGATTCCACCTGACGGGAGCGGGCCAGCAGGCGTTGGCCCATGTTGGACACAGAACTCGCACACTGAACACTAAGTGCGAGGGACTCTTGAACGGCCAACTCATCGGACCGTCCTGACAGCAGCCTACTATCTTTTGGAGTGAGGAGGTTCCTAGCTACTATTGTAGCTGTTGTGGCGTCCTGCATCACGGAGTCTTCACCTGTAAGAAGACCGTTAGAAGATAAGAAAGAAGGGCGCCATACGTTACCTTGACGCGGCGCGCCCGTATCACTGCTAAGGCTCAATTCCAAGCTAAGGTTCGATGAGTTTGCCATTTTTCAAAAGTGTTCAAAAATAAGGGATGGAGTTAAATTTCAAAGGGCCGGAGTCGATTTTCAAGAATGGGAAATCTTCAGAACGTGTTTGTTGGCGGTGATCAATACATCTATAAGAAGCCAAGGCGACGCGTCCACTGATTCAAAAAGCCGGAATTTCCGGCGTAATTTTGGCGACGCTTTCTCGGCTTTTCAGAAGACGCGTTCAACTTTGTCAAAAGATTTCTTCTTTTCAGACAACACGTGGAGGCCATCATCGCAACTACATATCTTTAGCCGACAAGCGCAAAGTTCGGCGACGCTTTCTCTGCTTTTCAGAAAACGCGTGCAGCTTTGTCCAAAGGAGCCGCATCCGCACTACTACGTGTCGTTTAGAAAGCAAAGGGGCGCCTGCTCAGAAATCGAAGAGGCGTCATTCAGATATCGAAGAGACATTTGTCGACAAGGGTAAAAGAACAGTACCACCACTTGATATTATCTCTATATATGTCGACCTTCGTCTTTTATGGCAAGGCAAACCTGAAGAAAATGCCCAACTCTCCCTCACCTCTGAGGGTGCACTCCCAGCAAAGCCTTTCGAAATACTCAATTCTTTCTTCTTCCCCAAAGATGATACCAGATGCCTGGAGTACATATGACCCAGGAGGAAACGGCGGATTGAAGCATGTGCTGATTTATTCACCGCTTCTTCAAAGCAAAGGTATCTCATATCATCAAGGTCAAAAGCAAAAGTATCTCATATCATGCTCTTTCCCTGTCCTTTTCTTTGTCCTTGTTCTTACTCGCATGGCAAAGTGAAAGAAGCAATCAGCCGGCACTTGGAGTCAGTCTTCCGATCTGGTTCCGACTGCCTGGAATTTATTCCTGGTTGCTTACCTAGCGTTGCTCTCGAGTAGTCATCTTCAACGGAGCAAGTAAAGCAAGGGACAATGATACATTGAAGCATGTGGAGACAAACATAGGCTGAGTTATCCTCCAACCCTTTTCAATACGAATTGGAAAGATTGAACAAAGAAACAGACCAAAGGGGTAAGCTCAGACCTTCGGGGAAGACCAAAAGAATCCTGCTGCCCAGATCAAGAGTAGCACAAAGGAAAATCAACGATGGGCGGCAACCAGTTCGAGAGTAAGCCTGTGGAATCATCAAGATCAAGCCTCAATGCAATCACCAAGGAGAAGAGGGAATTTACACTCCATAACCAGATTTGCGTCCCTAAACTCTTCTCTTTGTTAATTACATTTTGCCATGTTTAGTATGTTTAAGTTCTTTTTGTGTGTTTACTTATGTTTTGTGTGAATCTATGCTTAGAACATTGAGGACAATGTTTGATTTAAGTGTGGGGGGGTAACTAATGTTGTTAATGCAAATTCGTGGGATTTTATCACCCATAACTTCAAATGTTGTTCCTCGCTGTTTTAAGGTGTTTTTAAATTGTTTTAGAGTGTTTTAGTGTGTTTTGTTTTATAACTCCGAAAATCACATAAAAATTTGAAGAAAATGTTTTGAAAAGCCTAAAAAGAGTGTTTTGAGTCGTTTTTGTGTGTTTGTGTCTTAGGGTACCTTCCAACACAATGATAAGGATTTGGTTTATAATTGCATGACGGTTAGAAAGAGTTATGAACATAGAGAAAAGTTTGATTTACTCTTGGTAAATGCTTGGTTATGGTTATAATGTATGACTTCACATGCAATCATAAAAGAAAAAAATTCGTTTTTGTAACATGCTTGAAGGAAGGAACTCAAACAAACCCTACAACCCTGAGAGACTTGAGCCTATAACGTTCTTTGGAGAGTATAATCTGTGATTTCTTGTTTTCTAAAGTCGTTGCATGATCTCATTATTCTTTGCTTGGTTACTACTTAGAAGGCGTTTCATCATATAGTTCCAAATGCTAGAACTCATGCCCATTTCATTCAAAGCATGTTATTGATTTGCATAACACATATTCAAGAAGAAGTTGTGTAGTGACCACCACCATAGCCAAATAGCCTTACTTCCCATACTTCGTATTGTTGTAAGTTTTAATCCCGTTGAGCCTTGTTTAGCCTTTATTCTTTGTTTACCCACATTTTCCTCACCTAGCCTAGTTTAGGACAATCCCCACCCTTGTTCTTAAAAGATAGTGAGCATGACTTAATTGAATTCCTTTTAAGTTACATTATGAAAGAAAATAAGTGTGGGGGAGAGAATGTTTAAGTGTTTATGTTTTGAGATTCAAAAGAAAAGAAAAAAAAAAAAGAGAAAAGAAAGAAAAAAAAAGAGCTTGAAAAAAAAAAAAAAAAAAAAAAAAAAAAATGAAAGAATAAGTGATTGAAGAAAGGTTCCAAAACACCAATTCTGGGCGTAAATTGTCTAAATTCTCCCTTTTTGTTCAAAAGTTGAGTTTTCATTCAAAAGTGAATTCTAAGTTGATTCAAATGCTTTGCTCACTATTTCTTTAAGAACCTTTGTTTTCCATATCCCTTCTTTGTTATCCACATACCCCAAGCCCCGTTACAACCCTTGACTTCTATCTTGAGTGTTGTGTATTTCAATTTGTGGAGTTTGAACTTGGTATGAGCATATGGTGTCACTGGTTCTCGCGTCTAAGTAGTAGCATTCCATTCTTGAGATCATATCTAAACATGCTTATTAACTCCAGAAAATGCTTTCTTTGTTATAACATATGTGAGATACTAGTCTTTTATGTTTACATCAATCTCTCACATATAACTAGTGTAGGGTGTGTAGTCAGAAAATCTGTGTGAAAAACGAGTGCATATCTTGTAAGGATTTGAGCAAATTCTCTAAGGCATGTTACTACATTCAAAACATGGTTTTAAATGCTTATTTGTGAAATAATATGTGGTGACTATGAGTAAGAATGTACTTAAGTGTGAAGATGACAAAAATCTGTGGGACTAATGATTTTTAACTTGTCATGTGCATTGGAAATCCATTAGACGATTGTTGGAAGGTGTAGGTTGTGTTTTGTTCGTTTTGTCTAGTTTCGTGTTCTTTTGTTGTTTTGTTTTGCTCGAGGACTAGCAAAAGATAAGTGTGGGGGTATTTGATAGGAGCATATTCATGCGACTTAAATGGCTTGTTCTCGTACATTTACGTTATGTTTCTTTAGTTATTTTAGTTCTTTATGCTTCTTTTGTGTGTTTTCAGGTTCTAAGGGCTTAGGGAGCAAGAAAGTGCATTTTGAGGCTATTTGGAGCATTTTTGGGCATGGATTGGATAGCTTATCCATGGAGCCAAAGTTTGGACGAATTTGAAGGCCTTATTTTCACTTTGGACATAAAACAAAGGGCCTAGCCCATTCTCTCTTAAACCAACCCCAAGGCCATGCATTTCCTTCCAATTCCAAAACCCACAATCACTTCAAAGGCCATGCAAATCCATATTCAACACCTTAAACTACAACCATGCATCATTACACCACCTTCTCCATCTTTATTCCACATATAATTCACCTTAGCTATCACATTCACACACATGCAATTACAAAACACCATCAAAGCCGTGCTTCCCCCTTTGTTCCCACCAAACACATGCACCCAAACAAAGCCAACCTAGCTAACCCTACATGCATTTTTTATTCACTCTTCATCATTGCATACATCACCAAACACTTCCATTGTTGCCGTGCCTTTCCCTTCCATTTTCTGCACCTTTCCTCCTTGCAATTCCACATGCTTTCATCACCATAACCCACCTACAATCCACCTAATTCACAAAGCTTTTCCCAACAAACAATTTCACCAAACACATGCACCAAAACCTTCAATGCCGTGGGTTCCCTTGCCTTTCCAGCATTCCCCTTGTGCAATTCCAGCTTTCCACCCACTTTCCTAGCTGTTTTTCACATGCATTGCAGCCACATTCTCACCCACTCTCTCCCTATATAAACCACACACACTTCATTCATTTGTCATTCATTCACTCCCCATTCAATTCACATCTCATTTTCATACACAACACACCACATTCACTCACCACCATTCTTGCCGTGCATACCCCTTCATTTTCTGCATATTTTCTCTTCATTCCAACCACTCCAACCACTCCTCATCCCCCCAAAACTCACATTAGACCTTGTGCTACAACAACGAGGAAGAAAAGAGTGCCTAAACGTTCATACAATTCAAGTTTGAGTTGTTGGAATGTTTAGGTGTTTCTTTGATTTCAATGTTTAAATTCAATTTTCTTTGTTTTGTAATGGAAGAGAAGAGTGCCTAAACGTTCATACAATTCAAGTTTGAGTTGTTGGAATGTTTAGGTGTTTCTTTGATTTCAAAGTTATGAGGAACTAAACCCCCCCCTTTAGCTAGGGGGTGATTCAAAATACATGTTTATGCTTGCAATATGAATTGATTACTTTTGGTTGGAATTTCATAAGTTGTGGATTCAATTTGTTTAACCGTTTGAATGAATATGACGCTAGAATATAAGTGAGTTTCACCTAATAGTTACGAACTTATATTCACAAGTAGTGGAGGTTGCTTATAAACAATCGCGTTAAACGAATTCTTGGCATAAGTTTCATGCATATTCCATAGTAACGAATGCCTCGTCAATGTTTATGATTTCCGTTGAACTTAATGATCTTTGTTGAATGTCTCTATCATGCGTATTCTATTGTTAGGGACTTTGATTAAGAATAATTTGGTTGTAATGCGTATTCCATTCAATCCAACGAATCTAGGGAAATCTGAAAGTTAATTTAAGCGGACCTAATTAACTTGGAGCATTGAGTTTCATAATTTATCGAAAGACCAACCGAAAATCAATCTTGTATGCAAATGTAACATGTGTGGAGAAGAACCCCTTAGCTATTTCATCATCCATCTTTTCATCACATTCATCTTTACTATCTGTTTTAAATTATAATCTGTCCGTTTAATTTAATCTCGTCCAACCACAATCCCCCCCCTATTTTGTTAAGTCTTAATCATTTGATTTGTCTTATTTTATGTTTTTAAGTATTCGGAGTCTTTTGAACTTGTTTTGAGTCTTTTAGTTTGTCTTAGTGTTTTAAAAGTTAGTTTTATTTATTTGAGTCAAGTGTTTAGCATCCCTAGTTAATCCCCGGTTAGAACGATCCCTACTTACATCATTACTACAATTGTCACAAATAGGGTTTAGTTTGTGTGCGTATAAATATCGCATCACTTCCCTAAGTCATCCATTTCATCTTCACACTACATCTTTGGTGTGGAGACTTAGAGACACCAAACCTTTGGTGTTTTGGAGAACAAATCCTCAAATCCTCAAAGAAGAAAAGAAGCACTAAAAGGGAGGAAATCACAAGGAAGATCCAAGGAGCAAGGAGGTGACTTGAAGGCCCTCCACTTGGGTGAATCCCTTGTGCAATCAAGGATGAGCTTCAAGGGTAAAGAATCTCTAAATTCTTATTCTCTTTAATATTGTTAAAGAGTCTTATGGTTCACCATATACTAGGCTTTGAAAGTCATGGGTTTTATGAATTGTTTTTGGATGCATGCCTACTTTAATTTGTTAATAGTTTGCCTATGTATTCAAATGTTCTTTACATGTTCTTAGCTAGGACTTAAATTTTCCTTCATAAAGGTGTATAATCATTAAAGGGAGAATTGAGAGTATGTGTCAATTCACAATTGATTTGAAGAGCTCTAATCGCCCACTGCTTCGCTAAAAAGAACCTAATGGATCATACACCGAGTAAGGTAGAGATTGAAGAAACAATGGAGATGAGTAAGGATAATTAAATGGTTTAATTATTTATGGCTAGGATTAATTAATATGTTAATTAATCAAATAAATATGTTCGTTATAGACCTCGGGTTAGTTTTGGGCCGCAAAGCCTAATGGGATTTGAATGTCAATCCCATTAACTCAAGTTGTATGACAACATGAAACACAAAGAGCCTTAAAGCCCAAAGAACCCAATATGGCCAACCATAAAAGTGAGGGGTAGTAAACTTGGCTTAATTGCAAGTTTGCCACTCCATTGTGAGGTGGTATAAAGGTAACTTTATAGCCATTTCATCCTTAGGGTTTCTTTTGGAGAAAAAGATGAAAAAACAAGCTCTCATTTTCTCTTTAGGAGGCCGGCCACCTTGAAGAAATTACTAGCATTTATTTCATCCAAGGTTGTTCATCTCTTCATCAATGCTCTTCTTGGTGTGGAGACTTAGAGGTTCTCTATTTTGGGAACTTGGAGAATCCATTCTACCATCCTCCTCCAAGAAATCCATGGAGCTAAGAAGAAAGGAATGAAGGCCCTCTCTCTTGGTTGATTAGCCTTTGCTTATGCAACGAGGAATCAACAAAGGTATAAGATTTCTCAAACACTTTGTTTTGAGTTGAGTCTTAGTTCACCATAACTACTAGGCTTTGAATTTCATGTGTTAAGTTTTTTTTTTTGAGTGGATACAAGCATGATTCCGCCTTTCAATTGTTAATAGCATGCATAGATGTTGCTCAAATGAACTAGTTTTCACAAATATTTCCTTCAGATATTGCAACTTATGAGTTCTTACATGACATGTATGCTCGAACTCTCTTTTGATCATTGTTCACTGCACTAGATTACCCTCTTGAGCACCTATGTGTTTGTCTTAGTGCTTGCTGGGGTCCAAAAATGTCACACACCAACCCAACCAAGTCTCAAGGCTCAATTGTCATGCAAAGCCTACATTCAAGCCCAAACGTATGCCAAGGCACGGGATCGATGAGGAATATATTTACAAACATGCCATGCCATACCTTGCTCATGCCTATTCATCACGCCATGTTTCCTTAGCCACAAATCATGCTAAACCCAAGTCACATATTCAGGGCTTGCCAAGTGGAATGTGGTGTGGATGTTTATCAAGGTCATGGTAGACTTTGGGCTACTTAGGAACCAAAAATCCAAGACCATACCATTTGTATTTCGCGCATGCATCATTGAGATAAAACTAGCCTAGTTTATCCCTTTCCTTAGCAAGCCAACCTTCTTAGTTAGGATTAAACTAGATTCTTGCATTAAATGCATGTTAAGCCTAGCAAGTCAGGCATTTAATGCTGACTTTCCCTTCCAGCCTGCACATACAGCCAACGTGCAAAAGCCATGAAGCTTGTTACTAGAATTAGCACCTTGGGAATGCTGCGCCTTACAAAGAAGCAATTTGCAAGTCTCAACAGTGCATTTAGTTTACACCAAAAGGGGAATAATAGGATAGCTAAGGAGAAAGGAAGGGTAGACCAAGCCACAAAGATATTCCCTTGAAACCTAGAGAATAAGCCTTCACTTACATAAGGAAGGAGAAAAGCCATTAGGAGAGGATTTAGATTAACAGAAAGGATGAGATAAAGAAAACGTAGTAGAAAGAAGCATACTCTAAGCCTCAATCATCACATTCCATGTAACCTTAGTAATTTCCATAACTTTGCATCAAACATTCCAGTCATTAGAAACCTTACTATCACTTTAGGAAAGCCCGAATTATCCAGTAAAGAAAGCCATGCAACCATGCAAATCCATTCTCTCTCATGTAAATTGATAATCTTCTAGCTTCTTCACCACGCTTCACTTGAGCAAGTCATTATCTTGATCTTTCACATTATGTTTGAGTCGTTGATATTATTAGAGTATTTCTTAACACAAGCTTTTTTTTTTGAGATATCTTGGGACTTGTTGCGAATCTGCACTAAAGGAGATAAGAGTACATTCTCAAAGCCCAAGACCACCTCGACTTAAAAGTACCCCAACATAAATTGGTGAATCTACTGGGGACAGGTCACAATCTTCATTCAATGGCTCCTAGATCCAGAAGAAACATTACCAGAAGTGGCAATGCTCAGACGCAAGTGAGGCTGCTTATCGACTCGATGAGTTTCAATATGAAGGCTAACGCTAAGACAGCCCAGAAAACCTGGACAAATATGACATGCTGGACATCATCATAGCCATTCATGTCTTGGGCGAAGCCTAAAAGGAAATTGTTGCATCTGTGAAAGAGTTGAAAAACTCAATCCTGAAGCTAAGCAAGTGATAGGAGCATATTCATGCGACTTAAATGGCTTGTTCTCGTGCATTTACGTTATGTTTCTTTAGTTATTTTAGTCCTTTATGCTTATTTTGTGTGTTTTCAGGTTCTAAGGGCTTAAGGAGCAAAGAAGTGCATTTTGGAGCCTTTTGGAGCACTTTTGGGCTAAGGATGGATAGCTTATGTTTGGAGCCAAGGTGTTGGACGAAATTGAGGCACTTTAGGACACAAAACAATGGCCCTAGCCCAATTACATAACCTTGCCATGGCTTATCCCTTATCCCCTTCCCTTGCCATGCAAACCACCCTATTTTAGGCCCATTCTATGTACTTAAACCCTAGCCCTTTAACCTTGCAGCCCTATTTTGATTTATTCACTTCCATATTCCTCTTTAATTCACATGCATTCATCATCATTCACACATATCAACCCTACATGCATTCACTCTTCATAATTCAACCACTATGCTGTGCACTCTCTTGCAATTCCAGCTTTCCCCCTTCATTATTGCAGCCACATATTCACCCACATGCACTCATCATCATCCAACCTAATTCACATGCTTTCCCAACAAATAATTCAGCCAACACATGCACCCATCACCTAACACAAATCCTTGTCGTGCACACTCCCATCCCATTTTCAGCTTTCCACAACTTTTCCTAGCTGTTTTTCACATGCATCCCCTCACTCTTTAATCATTTCCAACCTAGCAGCCCCTTTAATCATTCATCCTAGCTGCCATTAACATGCTCTCCCATCCATTCTCTTCCTATAAAACCATGCAATGCATTCATACAAACCATTCCAATTCACCACAAAACAATCACACAACACACCATCACAAAATCCCATTCTTTGCCGTGCATACCCCTTCCATTTTCTGCATATTTTCTCTTCATTGCAGCCACTCCAACCACTCCTCATCCCCCCAAAACCTATCCTTAGACCTTGTGCCGCAACGAAGAGGAAGAGAAGAGGGCTTAAACGTTCATACAATTCAAGTTTGAGTTGTTGGAATGTTTAGGTGTTTCTTTGATTTCAATGTTTAATTTCAATTCTCTTTGTCTTGTACGTATGAGGAACTAAACCCCCTTGGTTAGGGGGGGATTCGAAATACATGTTTATGCTTGCAATATAATTTGATTACTTCTAATTGCGTTTCATAAGTTGTGAATTCAATTTACTTATCTATGTGAATTACACTTATTTATGTATGTTTATTGAGAGTGCACGCTTAATTTTCATGCATGAATATGACGCTAGAATATAAGTGAGTTTCACCTAATCGTTACAAACTTATATTCACAAGTAGTAAAAGTTGATGATCTCAATTGCGTTAAGTATATTCTTGGCATAAGTTTCATGCAGTTCATAGTAACGAGTGCTTCGTCAATGCTTATGGTTTTCAAAGAACTTAATGATTCTTGCTTGTATCTCTATTATGCAATTCATATAGGGAACTTGTGGGGAATGTTTTGGGTTGTCGTATGCAATCATCCAATTCAATAACGTTAAGAAAATCTGAGGGTTAATTAGTGCAATTCACGGTTAATCTGGGCGTTGAGAATTCATGGTTTATTGAAAAGCAATTGGAAATCGTTTTATATGCAAGTATAACATGTGTGGAGATGAACCCCTTAGCTAGCCTTCATTCCATTCATTAAATCCAAATTCGTTTTACAATCTGCTTAGTTTATTAACTTGTTTTGTTATTTCAATTTTCGTCAAATCAAAACCCCCCTTTACTTTCTTGTTCTTTAGTGCTTAGAATCTGTTTAGTTTATGTTTTAAAGTGTTTTGAATCAAGCCATAATCTTAAATTCGTCCAAAATTGGGTTTAAGGTCAGAAACTGCCTAGTTAGTGTTTTTAGGCAGTTTTGAGTCTTTTGAACTTGTTTTGAGTCTTTTGGTTTGTCTTAGTGTTTTAAAGTTTAGTTTTGCATTCTTTGAGTCTAGTATAGTGTTTTATATTGTGTTTTTACGTTTTTGAGTCAAATCCAAGTGATTAACAATCCCTCCTAATCCCCGGTTAAGAACGATCCCTACTTACATACTTACTACAATTGATAAAAAGAGGGTTTAATTTGTGCGCGTATAATTCCCGCATCAAATTTTGGCGCCGTTGCCGGGGATTAGCAAATTTGCTAATCCCTTGGATTGTTCGTTTCTGTTATGTATTTTAGTTTTAGTTTTTGATTTGTGTTTTGTTTGTCGATTTTAGGTACTAGAGAAGCACAACATGGCACTTGATAATGCTTCTCTTTTGTCACGGCTCATGGAAAGGTCCCAAATGCAAAGCGTTGGTACATTTGATCTTCAATCAAGGAACGACGTGTTTTCCAATACTTACAATTCGGATTGGAGTGATCATTCAAACTCTATGTGGTGGGAACCTCAACATGTTCAACAAGAAGGATATTGGCCGCCATATGAGGAGTTCTATTCAAGACCTATGCAGCCACCACAACCTCATATTCAATATGCCCAACCAAACTCAAGTTCGTCAATAGATTATAATCAAAAGCTTAATGAATTAATTTGTTTGGTGCAGGGCTCACAAAATCAAGCCAATGAGGCTCAACAAGGAGAATATTAGCAGCCATATGAGGAGTTCTATTCAACGCCTATGCAGCCACCACAACCTGCCCAAAGCAATGTAGGTAATTCAAGTGATAATGATAAGATTTTTCAATTACTTACTACTTTGACGCAGGGAGTCCAAACTCAAAACAAAGAGAGGAAAAATCAAGACAAAAGGTTGGACCACTTGGAAAAGCAAATTGGGCAGATAGCGGAGTTTGTAGGTGATAAGTCTCATTTTGCATGCATTTATATATTCCTTATTTGGCGTCTTTGTGAAGTTTTTGGATTGAACTAGTTGCATTTTACATTATTTGGTGTTAGTGTGCAGCCAAGTGTGTATTTGGATCAAAGGGAAGGCAAATGAAGTAAAAACCATTCCTTTTGGTAGCTATGCGTTATTCCAAATTTGGAGAGGATTCTAGGGAGTTAAATTGAAGTCCAAATGAAGAACCTAGGAAACGTTTGACTGCTGGAATTTCAGGAAATGATGTGGAAGTGTTAAGTGGTGCAGTTCGGCCATATTGAGTGATTCTAAACAAAACAAGCATTGAAATCAGATTATGTGGTTTCAACACCAAAACATGCATTCACATGCATGATCACAACCTAACTGTGCACTCCCATGTGATTCCAAGTCAAATTATGCACTTCTAATACCAAAACATGCATTCACATGCATGACTCAGAATCTGCCCGTGCATTCCATCACCTTTCTCCATTTCAGCCTTGCAGAAATCCACATGCATGAGTCAATTAAAATAGCCACATGCTTGGACATTGCCCATGCCGTGTGTCCACCACCTCAGAAACACATACATTCCATGCCATTTCCAGCTCCCTTATGCACTCCCACCACCGAAACAAATCACCTTTGCATTTCCATTTCCTTCATGTCCATCCCGTGCACTCCCATACCCAATTCCAGATTATTCTAACCAGTTTCAGATTGTCCACTTCACCTTTGCAGGTTCCACTCACTTGTGGCAGCAAGAGCATGTGCTTCTTTGAATACATTAACATTTCCTTGGACATTGCCCATGCCGTGAGTCTTCCATCTCAGAAACACAATCATTTCCATCACTTAAGCTCTGCCATCTGAGTTAAACAAAGCCAAGATCCAATCTGATTGTCTCCCCATCATTAGACTCATTCAGAAATTCACCAAGGGGGATAGATTGCTTTCTCGGATTTAGGGGATCACACACACCATTCTTGCTCAAATTTCTGTCCACCATTCACTCTCATTCTCCCTCTCCATTCCATTTGATTCGACACTCTCTCCCTTTCACAGAAACTGTCCATTTCTCTACATTTATGCACCACTCACAGAAACCATTCGACATTAGTTTCTCCACCCTCATTTACAAACACATTTGGGAGCTCCAACACCGAAGGCACTCTTCAAGGAATTCAACCTCAGTTTTGCTTCAAGGGTTCCTTCTACTTCATTCTATGTTCATTCATGTTGTGTATGTTTATGTTAAATCTTTTGTAAACATGAATTGTAACTAATCCTCCTCTAGGGATTCGATGTAACCTTGCAAAGCTTGCCATGTAATTAAGTTAGAATGCTAAGTTTGTCCATCTATTTCTTGTTTCATTTTCTGTTTTAATGGTAACTTTGTGTGTTGATTTTAATGTTTGATCATCATTTGAATTAATCACAAAGTTGTGTAGCCAAGATTAGAACACACATCATGCATAATCTTGGTAGATATGTGAATGAATGAAGGGAGTGTTTAGCACACATCCTGCCGAGTTATTCCCTTTGGTTTTATGAAAGTTTCTTGTACATTACATAATCTTGATTATGAACCAAAGTTGCACATCACAATTAGGTTCATGATTAGAGACATTTGATCAAATCCACACATCATATGGTTGATCATATCCAAGTGAAACAAACTCAAGAAATAGGTAGATGAATGAGTACAAACTAACTGGACAAACATGGACTTAGTTGAGCAATGGTGAAACCGAATCCCTAGCTTCATTTCCATTGATACTATCCTATTCTATTAGTTGTTGATTCATTTAGTTGTGTTTACTTCTTTTATTTATGCTTTCAAGTAACAACAACAAATCTGCTCAATTTGATTAGTTTGGTTCATTTCATAGAAGTTCTCGCAAAACAAGTGATTACATAGGTCCAATTAGTCCCTGTGGATTCGACACCCTTACTTGTGCCATTATATTAAACATATTCTAGCATTAGGAAGGAATATTACATCAACAAAAATGGCGCCGTTGCCGGGGACTGATTTCAGTCCCTTGTAATTGCTTGTTTGCTTGTTTGCTATTTTGATTAGTGTCAAGGTTCATAACTTGTCAAATTGATAATTGGAAGTTGATTTAAGTTGCATACATTTCATATATGGAAAAGAATCCCTTAGCCATTCCATCATCCATTGGTTTACATCAACTTGCTTTACAATCTGCTTTTGTTATAATCTGCCCATTTAATTGCATTTCGTCCAAATACAATTTCCCCCATATTTTGTTAAGTTTTAGGCTTAGAATCTGTCTTATCTTGTGTTTTGAAGCATTTTGAGTCAAGCTCAAACCTAATTTTCGTCCAAAATTGAGTTTAGTGTCAAAACTGCACAGTTTGTGTTTTTAGGCAGTTTTGAGAGTTTTTAGCTTGTTTTGAGTCTTGTGAATCTGTTTTGAGTCCTTTGAGACTTTGTTTTGTCCAAATTAGTTAGAAAGTGTTTTGATTTGTGTTTATAAGTGTTTTGATTCAAGTTTCCATCCAATTTCGTCCAAATTAGTGTAGGTGCTCAAAACTGCCCAGAAAGTGTTTTTTAGGCAATTTTGAGTCTTCTAGTTGCTGTTTTGGGTTTTGGGATTGTTTAAGTGTTCTAAGCGTTTAGTTCCACATCCCTTGAGTCTTTTCAAGCGTTTTTAAGTTTATTTTTGTTCTTTTCATTGTTGTTTGCTTCTTGATTTTCATTCACACTTGTGTTACTTTGTTTCAGGTAGTATATGTCAAATAAACTTGTTGAGTTAGGCCAAAGAATTGAAAGATTAAAGGGCCACACTTTGGACAACTTTGTGCCATCAAGTTCATCCTTTAACCGTGAGGAAGAGGAAGGGAATTCACCTAGTTCAACAAGTAAAGGATCTGAGCAATTTGATTGGGAAAGAGAGGAAGAGATGGCGGGCAACGAAGATGAACTTCGAGCTTTGGAGGACTTTGCTCAACCAATCATACCAAATTCACCTTCATGCATCTTGCTGCCCACAGAAGCTAGAAACTATGATCTCAAATCTTCACATTTCCATATGTTTCCTTCATTTTATGGCTTACCTAATGAAGACCCTTTAGCTCATATTAAAGAGTTTTACAATGTTGTGAGTGGTTTACCTTTGCAGGGAGTGAGTGAAGCTAATTTGAGGATGAGAGTGTTTCCTTACACCTTGAAAGATAGGGCCAAGAGTTGGTTGATGACTCTAACACCAGGTTCCCTCACCACATGGGATGCCGTGGCTAAGAAGTTCTTGGAGAAGTTCTTTTCCACTCAAAAGACAGCCACATTAAGGGGACAAATCTTCAACTTCAAACAAGATGATGGTGAACCTTTCAATGAGTGTTGGGAGCGTTTTAAAGGCCTCTTGATACAATGTCCACACCATGGGTTACCTTTTCACTTACAAATGCAAATTTTCTATGATGGACTAACCCAAAATTGTCAATCAACTGTTGATAATGCAGCAGGTGGAGCATTGAAGAAAAAGAATGCTCAAGAGTCATATAACATTTATGAGATGTTGGGGTCTAATGCTCAACACAAAGATTTAAGGGGTAAGAAAGTTGGAGTCTATGAAACAAGTTCTAATCATGAGCTTTTGTTGCAGGTAG